>NW_027488756.1:0-300000 GCF_050948215.1 Halictus rubicundus | reverse complement strand
GAAGTCGACGTCTTTTCTTGTAATTCGGCATAATATTCTTCTTGTTTGTTTCCAAGGTGTAAACTGATCTTCGTCTGCGTGTCTTGCAGGAAGATAAGTTGGAGTCTTTTTCCGCGCTACCTAACTGCGTAGAATTGCTAACATATACTTTAATCTTATTTTATTTCCTCTCGCGCGACATCATCGGGTTTTTCTATAATAATTAATACTAATTCTTTATCTAAGCGTTTATTCATTTACGGTCGAACCACCGGACGTGACAACGCATAAATGCACTGTCCTGAAGGAAGTTTGTTTTTGCTAACAATTACATGAGCTAAAACAACTCTAACAAGTCCTTTGCAGAAAAATATAAACGGCTGTTTCGGCCTAATTATAAACTGCTCCTTAGCCCCAGCAACAGTTGTCGAGATCATCCAATATGTATCAGTCGCTCCATAACACCTAACGCTGGGGTTATTTGCTTCTATGTCAGGATGTATCTCATACATACTAGCGCCGACAACATGGGTAGGCCACACATTCACTTCTGTACATTTCAATCCCCAGAGATTATCGGATCCCACTTTTTGGTACTTAGTACCCCATGCATCTTGATTAGGCTCAGTCTGTGTAGGTATCCGCACCAGTTTAGCGTTGTGACGGTGATCTCGCTTCGAATGTGCTTGTGACACGCACCAATCTCTGCTTGATACGCCTAGGAAAGCTTCTCTTAAAGCGCTTGCTTGTTGAAGTGTTTTCCGTAGCGAGCAGTTTCCCCCATTCAGCAAACGTATCCGCCCGGGCTTGGCGTATCAGAGCCACAAGCTCCTCATCCTCCCTGCGCATAAGCTCCACCTCCACCGGGCGGCGGAACGAGCAGGCGATGTGGTATAACTTCCCACGCTCTGCCGCCGCCAAATGGAACGATGGAACCGTTGCGAGGAGGCCCACCACCTTGACGGAGATGGAGCGGTATCCCCGTGTGGCCCGCAAGGGGCTGTTTCAATAAATGAAAACAATAATATTTTACTCTCGAATGGTTTAGGAACGACTAACTGGCAAGTTTCGATAGCCGAATAACCTGATCCAGTGTTTTGCGATGCGACTATCGAGTGTGCCGCGCGGATTTCCACTGTATATCCACCCGAGGTTGTAAGGCTCGGATTCACCGTTGTGAACGCGTCGCGTACCCGTATCGCCGAAAAGTTACCCGCCAATTTAATATTGGGTAACGGGATCCGATTGAAAGTGCTGTGGTTGCGTACGATCGCGAAAGTCTGATAACAACGGAATGACTGCTGCGTTTGCTGTCCGGGGTCCGTTTGCTGGCCATCTCGTTGGTGTCCAACTCTTCCAAGGGATGGACCCGAAAATCCCGAAAGACTCATCCCCATTCGTTGATTGACCTGAGGGGAGGCGCATCATGTCTACTACGCATCATGTAACTCGCATCATGTCATTTTACGTATTCTTAATTTGTTTTTAATATATGTTTTACACCTACTGGAAAAGTAATAAGAATGTAAAGATAGATCGAAATTGTTTATAGCGAATAGTGATTTGTTAAGTTTGCTTATTTTGTTTACTACTATTATAATTTGCTCAAGTCTCTTATTACTAATTTTGCATATACTTCATTTATTATTAATTTCGTTTTAAATTGAATGTTTTTAAAAATAAAATCTTTGTTAAATTTATTAATTATATTGGTAAATGTGGGTGTCCGGTGTAATGATCGAGGCCGTGTTCGGTGGTATACGTCTTTATTGGTCGGTGGACCGTCGACTGCCCTGTATCGACGTTCGCGACCGAGTGTCGATCGCATACCTTTGACTGACCACCTCTCCCTCGCGTCAGTCAATTGTTTAACAGATGGCGACCGTCCCCGGAGCCGATCTTCACGTGTTTCTTTGCGGCTTTCCGAGGACGGTCGCCGCCGCGTTTACAATGTATATTGGCGGTTCGTCGGCGTGCTATTTGCACGGCCGCCACAGTAAATTTAATTTTCTGCAAACAATTTCTGATATATATTTATACATTAATAACCAAATTACGAGAAGTGCCCAAAAACAGGCCATTAGTCCGCACAGTACGGCGGTCTCTTTATTTTCCGAGATATTTGCAAAAAACTATCTATTTCGATGAAAAATTCTGCCTATTTTGAATGACCGAATTTGTTCTTTAGGGCGGGGGGGGGGGGGTGTGTGTGTGTGTGTGTGTGTGTGTGTGTGTGTTCTTTGGTTAAAATCCACAAGGAGATTTTTATTATCCACCCTATGAAATTATCGAGTCGATGTTCTCCCACTTTGCAATCAAATTCACAGAAGTAATTTATTCATGATCACGATAAGTTGTTTCTATATATGTATCCATTGAGTTCATAAACGTTGAATGGTCTTCACAAGTGCAAGTATTTCAGGTAGAGACAATTTTGTAATTGCACCGCAAACGATCCCTTCATTTATTCTCAGGTTGTCCCTACAATTTATTTTCCTTACAGCGTGTAGTAGCTTGAAAACTTCACCTTCTGCCGTTGGATACATGTTATATATATATATACAGGGTGTTAAAAAAAAAACCATTCAATATTTATATGGTATATAGGATACACAGTGCTGAGTGAAAAAGCTATAGTAAACATAGGTCGAAAGGTCAACCGTTTCTGAGATATAAACATTTTTGTTACATTAGACGAATAGACTTGATTCGTTGGACGCGTCGTGAAGTGTTATAGTGATATATACAATTTAGAAGTGTGCGAGAATGTTTTGTTCGACATCGTATCATATTCTCGAACAAAGATTGTGAGTGACTCTGCCGGTGTGCAATAATTCGCAAGAGTCGTGCACTGAATCGTTCGGACGTGTCGGAAATCCATGGGGTCGAGACGAATCAGTGAAGAATTTTGCTCTTCAGTGATTGATCTCGATCCTATGGATTTCCGACCCGTCCCAACGATTGGGTAACCGATTCTTTCGAATTATTGCACACCTGCAATGACTTACAATCTTTGTTCGAGAATCCGATACGATCCCGAAAAAACCGTTCTTGCACACTTCCAAATTCCAAACAACACTATAATACGCGTCAATTTGAATCCGACATTTTCGAGACGGCGCATGAAGTAATTCTTTTTTCTTTTCCAGAATTATGGAACCAAACACCATCAAATTTGAAAAAATGTCCTTAGAACAGGGGCCATCCGCCCCAACGCCACGGGCCTCGCAGATACCGTCGCCCATTGCGGTAAAATTGTTGCCGCCCAACTTTCCGCCCTCCCGCATCCCGAGGCCATTTGAACGTGGGCCCCCGCCCACCTCCACGGCTAGGCTAAATTATGATTCTTATGTAAGTAAATATAGAATAAATGAAGAAATAATAAAATAATAAATAAATGGTGAATAATTAAAAAATTATAAAGCATAATATTATGTTTCAGAATAAATTGGCCAAGCTGATAAAGCGGGCGGAGTACCGCCAGCGGATGCGGGGCTAAAAAAAGAGAGGCTGCTTTCATCACACACAGGCGATAAAATAAACTAAAATAAATAATAATAACTATAAATTAAAATAATAATAAATATAATTCTTATTATATAATTTAAATACAAAGTAATTATAAATTATTTTTATAATGTTGTTAGGCTTCTTTTATTCACTTGTAAGAAAGTACTAGAAAGATAGATAACGCGATATCGTTAACTTAAATAAATGTGGGCGTATTACAAAATACTATGAATCTTTATTCACGACAACTGTACACGACGACAGTCAGAATCAGAATGTCCTGCTGTCCCAAAAATCCTCAGCCGTGAGAACGCCTTCGACAGTATGCCCCCTTGTTTATGACACCCCCAAGCTAAAGGACTTTCCCTTGTGGAAGGGCAACGCGCTGACAAAAACCACATGGCCTGCCTCGACCGTTTGCTTACTTCGATTTTTCTAACACACTTTTCACGCTGTATTCTTGGAATTCACTTTTATTACTTTTTTACACGCGGTTTGCAACCCACACTGCAACTCACACGCTGGTTCGTTTGCTTCTGGTGAAAACTACACGCACGCGTCTCTACGTTCTATCTTTTCTTTCGCTCCTTCACACGTATTTACTCATTCTTTCTCTCTCTTCCTTCGCGCTCATTTGTTCATACTCGCTCTCTTTCTTCACGCTCATTTGTTCATCCTCGCTCTCTTTCTTCATGCTCACTTCACGCGTACTGACACATTCTTTCTCTTTCTCTCTTCACGCTCACTTCACGCCGCTACAATGTTATTTCCAAGAGGCCGCGGCATCAATATTAATCATAATTATTATTATAGATGATTTCTTTTCTTTTCGTTTGTTTGTTTGTTTATTTCGATGTTTTAGTTTGTTTTGTTTGTTTGTTTCTGTTTAATTTTAATTTTACTTTGAATATTCCCCTATCATAAATTATATAATAAATATTCTGTAAGGAAATAAAAATAAATAAATAAAAAATAAATATATATAAAATATAAGTTTGTTTGTTTGTTTATTTTCATGTTTTAGTTTGTCAGTTGTTTCTTTGTTTCTTTTTGTTTGTTCGTTTTTGTTTAACATAAACGTAGGGGACGGAGCCGTTGGCGGAAATCGCCGATTAGGTCAGCGAAAACGCAAAAACGACCAGCGTTTTTGTGGAGCAGGTCGTCCGCGGATGGCCGAAAAACATCAACGCAACGACAGGTGAATGCCCGAGCGAGCGGGTGCGAATGAATGTGAGAGAGTAAGGAAGGTGCGACGACCGCGAGCGATGTAGGTGATCCGATTCGGGTGTATGTATTAAGGACCATCGGGCTATATATGCGAGGTAGGTCGCGGTCGCGGAAGTAGAGAGTCAGAGTTTGACGGAGAGAGAGAGAGAGAGAGAGAGAGAGAGAGAGAGAGATATTAAACTGCACTTTATTGATCGCAGACCGATCACAGGCGGCACGACCAGCCGGTCACTCGCGAGCGATGGAGAGAACGAGGACGTCACGAGGTGCGCACGATCGAGAGAGAGAAAGCGCGATCGAGAATCGCGAGCCGGCGGATGGACGGATATCTTGCGCGTGCAGATTTCTGCCGTCGGAACGCGAAACGCGTGCCACCGCGATACGGAAATCTTTAACGCGGGCGACGGAGATCTTCAACACGCGGCAGAATGCACGTAACGTGGCGCGGAAGATTGTAGAAAATACTGCGAAAGAGCAGTTCGAGATCGCGAGAGTCTCCGAGCGAGAGATTTTGAAATCTGACCTGAGCGAGACGAGCGCGAGCAGCAAACTAGCGCGAGAAATATGACTGAAGACGAACGTTAAGAGCGTTAAGCAGCGTGATGCGAGTGACGAACATTAAGAGAGCGAGAAGGCACACGCAGATGCCTTCAATAACAAGGACCATCGAATGTGGAGCACCGTGATTGGTGCTCCCGAATCGGATAATCCTTGTTTGTCTCGATTTGAAGGATTCGAGCGTTGAAATTCGGCCAATGAGAGACGAAACTGTTGCTACGCGGTGTCGAGCAACGGCGACACGCGTTCTTGCCGCGTGTTGACATACGAGACAAAAACTGTATGATACAGCGGTCGCCAGTTGAGACAATAGCCGCCGAATTCCAACGCTTGAATCCTGAACAAATTGTAACTTACCGAAAGTGCTGTTTCCAAAAATCTTGACCTTGTACTTGGTCCATAAATTGTTACTGGCCTCCATTTTTTTTATTGCGGTCATCAAACGACCCCGTTGCAGTGGTGGCCAGTAACAATTTTCGCCCTCTAACCACTTTGTTAGCACTGCCTCCATGCTGCCATCTTCGATGAACTGAACCACCGTCCACGTTGCAGTTTCCATTGTTTGCTTGCCTAGAATTGAAAAATACAGTCAAAATTTCTGTGGCATGGTTTATAAGAAAACATACTAATTTAAACATTAATTAAAGAGATATATACGGAAATTAAGAGAAGTTATATCAATGTAACAAATATAGCGGAAGAGCATAAGCAAAAGCACGAACGATAACAAATAGTAGCAATAAAAATACTTACTTGTCCGAATATTACAATGACGATGTGGAATTATGTTGTTCTCACTTCACACACTTGCTCCTGCTCCCAGATCGATTCACTCGCAAAATTACTTAAAGTGCCGAATACGTCTCCGGATGGTTCCACGATAAGTAATGAGAAGTCACTCGCGCTCCTAGAAGACACCCTCGCCCATCCCCACTCCGCGGCCAGATCCCTTAAGAACAAGGTATCGTCCACAGTAAAGACCCCTAACTTTCTAAACATGTGTCAACGAAAGCTCCGACTCGGGTGTGAGTACAACCTCAAGTTGCCAGCCATCGCACAGTGGCGAATTCGGCCGAGTTCGTGGCCAAAATTCGTATCTTCAAATCTATGATGAATTATTGAAATAAATGACGACGATATGACTCCCCTAAAGACGTCTTTTTCAAGACGTGGTTTTAACGTCTGAAATAGATACCGAAATAAAACTGACATCTGAAATATAGCTATGTTAGTACTTTTTAATTTGTACTATGTATGTACAATATCTCTTTTTTACACAGAAGAGCATGCGTTTATGTTTTAAAAATTAACACCAACACTAAAAAATATTGTTCACAGAAAGTTCTAGCCCCCGGTAACATGACGGGTTTTATATCTGACTAATCCGGTACTGGCAGACAGAGGGTAACTTTTTCCCGTCAATTTGTGCTGCCTCACCTTATCTGGCGATACTGGCAAGGGATCATATTCAGATGCGAAAATCCCATTTTGATGAGACTTATGGGAGCTTATAGTTCTTTGAAAGAAATTTGACACGTGCTTTTTTATCAGCAACCATACACTCGGGCGTTAAAACCATATTTTTTGGGATATCTCGGAAACCAGACGTCGAAAAAATTTGAATTTTTTTTTAAATTGTGTGTTTTTCAATGGGAAATGTAGTCGCGCAAGAAAATTTTAACAAAAGCTTCTTGTTTAAACAATATATTAAAAATTTGATTTTTCTTCAGTTTCCCTTATTTATTGTTAGTTCATTTTAATGTAAACTTGGGTGTGTGATCTTTGATCCAAAATAGGGGGTACATGTTTCAGGATTTTTTTTTGCCATTTAACAATAATTATGCATAATGGAAGATATTCTTGCGCCTGGCGTGCGTAGGAAGGAATTCTGGCTGGTTTTATCGAAATATAAGCATTTAGTATAAACCTGTATAGTATTTTAAACAATACCACTGGGTTATGTGTCGTTTATTATTTTATTAGTAGCGAAAGAAGGTGGCGCAGGTAGCAGCGTGACGCGGTGCTAATTATAATTACGGCGCGCCGCAAAAAAATCAAATTTTTAATATATTGTTTAAACAACAAACTTTAAAAAAAAAAAGTGTGAAAAACACACAATTTAAAAAAAAATTCAAATTTTTTGGACCTCTGGTTTCCGAGATATCTCCAAAAATATGGTTTTGACCGCCAACTTTGAGGGCTGTTTTCACCCCTTCAAAGTGGATGGTTGCCGATAAAAAAAAAACAAGTGTGAAATATTTTTCAAAGAACTATAAGCTCCCACAAGTTTCATCAAAATCGGATTTTCGCATCTGATTATGTTCCCTTGTGAGTATGAAAGGGACGAGGAGTTCTAGCAATAAATGACGGTCGACGAAGCGAGGTTCTACTGTAATTATTTCTCTTTCTATCGATATTTTACCGACCGTATATGACACCACATTTTAAAAAAGGACATCTTAAACAATATCATATGATGAAGTCTATTGCCAAAACAACCGCTGGTAACCAATGCGTTAACTATTTCTAGCCCATCATCATGTTTTCTATCATCCTACCAATGATTCACAGATTAAATAGGAGTCACGAGTGACCGACGAGGAATAAGTCGTAGCCAGAAGAGAACAAAAACACGAGGGGTCAACCGTATGGCGATCAGACGTATTAAAAACGCCGTAAGCAATTCTCCCCCTAAATTCTCTTCCCTTGGCGCGGTTCTCATCTCTGACGGTCGCAGGGGTGGGAAGAAAGGATGTCACGTATATACAGTTTCGCTGTCAAAGGTACGATACGTAGTATCGGTTAGCGGGTAGCGATATTGTTACCACCGGGATGCTTCTGTTCTCACTGAAGAAAAGGGTGGTATTTGCTGAGAGCACGTGGGTGGTACACACCGCGACATACATTCTGTGTAAGACTCTAGCAAACCGCGCGTGCCTGTGTTGCACGAAAAAATTTGCCCTTTCCGGAGGCGATGCTTTATTTCCAGAGAAACTGTTTGTCCCTGAGCCTCGTGGCTGGAAAAATTATGATAGTGGAACTGGCAAAAGTGGAGCTAACACCTCTCCTCACCTGTGAAGAAATGCGGAAAATACGAAGCGGATACTGTTGCTCAACGTATCCTCTTCGAAACGGATTTATATTATTTAGTGATTGTAAAATCGAGGCAGCCAATCGATGGGGGCAGAAATAAAATAAATCAGCATACGAGAAGCATGTAACAATTTCCGATATTTCGCAGCCGATTAAACGACCAGCGATCGAGCAGTGGCTCCTGAAACTTATTACTCTGACGTAACGGCGAAGGGCAGAGGGGGTGGGGCCGACACGGACGTGAACGCTACCAAGCAGAACCGGGGGTAATGTAGAATGAAAAACGAGGAAAAGTCGAAGATAAAATTTCACTGTAGCTGAAAAACGCGGAGTATCAAGCCGATTTTTTCCTTACGGCGTTGAAAACGTAACAATGAAATTATTGGCCACAACTAACACTGATTCCTACCGTGTCCCTGCTGGCCAATCCCGCGAATGGAAACGGTAAAATCGGATTTGTTACGTTCTGTCGAAAGCTCTTGATCGGGAGATTAAATATCTTCACATTCAAATTCGTGGAATTTAAAAGGTTTTTGTATCAGCCCATTGAGAGCATCGAATTTAAAACATTATATTTTGAACGATTATTCATCCCAGGCTAAACGAACAATGATTAACAAGACCGAGGATTTTATAGATTCGTGTTAAAAATGGATGGATCAAACGCAAAACAGTATAGAAGCATTTAGAAAATCTAGAAACGCATAAACGATTTAAAAGGGAAATAAATTTGGTCTCTGTATTTTTCAACGAACGCAGGCGATATTTCTTTCGCATTAAAATTCGCAATATATTGATTAATATTTCGCCCGAACGACTCGATGACTCTTCTCTCTCCGTAAACATGTAATCTGTTAAATTTTCGATTTTAATAAGCGCGGATATTTCCGGCCAACGGGCAAATAGACCATCCACGCGATTATACACAAAACGCGATAAAATAAACGCGTCATTTGTTGCGAACGTGATTTTTATTTTATTTCCAATCTCGCGAAATCCCATGGTCATTTACGGAAGAATTGAAATAAATATTTTTTTAAATTTTCAATGTATCCGCGCTCTGATTGACCCGCGTTTTTCGTTAATAACTCCTTAACGAAGCCGAGCAGAACATTTTCACGGAGGAAAAAGTTATATAAAATTTATTGTTATGATAAAAGTTATTATAAAAAGTAATAATAATAATATTGCTTTATTCAGCCTTACGGCCAAGAATTGGACTCGGTTTACAATAACCTATGAATACAAAAAATAACTATCTTATCCACGCATTAATTCTCTCTCTCTCTCTCTCTCTCTCTCTCTCTCTCTCTCTCTCTCTCTCTCCCCCCTTCCCTCTTCGACTCACCCATCCCTACCCTGACTACTCTACCTATATTCTGCCTGTTCCTATTCTTATTCTGATTATTGCACCATTTCCTAGTCTGTTATCTTTGGTTTACGCTTCCTTATATTACCTTTATATTTCTGCTCGCTTATCTCTCTTCTTCCTGAACTTTTGAAGCCGCGCTTCAACATTTGTATCTATCCTCCCACTCACTATGTCCTCCATCCTGATCCTTCCCTCCATTTCCCTGCATTCTCTTGTTAGATGCTCCAGATTGCCATACCTGTCCCCACACAGGTCGCATTCTCTTGCTTCGTCTCCCAGCCAGTATTTGTTCCAGTTTTCTGCATTTCCGCATCTTACTTGGGCTACTAACTTTTGACTTTCCCCTCTTCCCTCCTTACTTAGGTATTCTGGTAACTCTGCCACTCTTATAAACTTGTACCTTTTGTTATATTTTGACTGCTCTATCCTTGTATATTGTTCTTGCCGTTGTACCTCAATGTCTCTCTCCTTTAGCCTCTCCGCTACCTCCATCTCTAGCCTTATCATCTCTTCCACCCCTGCTTGGCTCCATCCGTTTCTCTTTAAGTATTCCTCCCTTTCTTTCCCGCTTTCGCCCTGAACTTTCCCTGATTCCTTTTCCTTCAGACATTCCTTGACTATCTTCCTCCCTGCTCTGTTTCTTACTCCTTCCGTGTATTTCCATGCCCTAATTCCTGCCTTTACTCTAAGCCTCGCCCTTTTTGTTTCTTCCACTACCAAGTATCCTGGGGTACGCACGTCCAAACCAAGTGTCCACTTTATATATTTCAGCTGAATCCTTTCTACTTCTGTTCTCTCCTTAAAGCCCCATAGCTCTACCCCGTATAGGAGTACCCCCAGTACCAACGTATCAAAGAGAAACATTCTCATTTTAAAATCATTTTTAAATTTCCTTTCGCCGATTCCCCATACTTGATTTAGGACCACGTTCGCTCTCTTTATCCTTTCCTTTACGTAACCTGCTATCTTTCCGTTGCTTTCAAACTTTATTCCTAAATAACAGAATTCCTTGACTTCCTCTACCGTTTCCCTCTTCCAGTTCCATGCAGCTTTCTTCTTTTTTTCTCTCCCAATTTATTTTAATAGTATCATCGTTGTTAGAAATTCTAACTGTTAATAGAGATTTTAAGAAATTAGAATTGTCCCAAACAACGCGTTTTACGTTCTACGTGTCGTGCTGAGTATCGTAGGAGCATGAACTGATCGCGTGCCATAGCTCTGTTAATTTTACGGAATTTTTAATTAAAATTCCGGAGGGCCAGACAACGGTATTCGATTACAATATTTCTCGAAATCAAGCCACGAAATTCTATCGTATTCTAAGAATAATTATTCTGATTATTAAATAGATTAAGAAATAATTTAATAAATAATCAAATTGTTTGACGAATACTTCGCGTTTGCTTTAAACCTCACAAGAAAACTTCGATTGACTATTTCGCCGAGGGATTTTTCGCATGTTCCGGGAAGTTCATATTTATTCATCGAGTTGCATTGGCGTTTGAAACAAACGGAAGAATGGGATGAATAAGTTCTTGTTTGCATACCCGACATATGTAGATATTCCCGTTGAAATCGCGCACGTGACGGGCTTTCTTGTTTATCCGTAAAAATTCGAATTTCATTCTCCGCTCGAAAAATTTGCGTCACAGAGGGGAATCATTATTCCCGCAGGGTATTATATCCCGTCGGCCGGGATCGTGTGCGCCCGAATACGAGGCGCATACAATAACACGCGATCCGCTTCTTGTTCCATATTTCACGGTGGGCCCAATAAGGATCACAATTAAGCCCGCAGTGTTCGTCTTCCGCCATTTGACAGTGTCTAACTCTCCTTACGCAAAATTATGCGCGGTGACTTCCGGCCCGTGTTAATTGCGACGTGGAATCCGTGGAACACCGTATCGAACGCGATTGTCGAGAGTGGATTGTCAAAAATGGAATTGAACAACGGGCAATAAACAAACATCGTTAAGTGCTAATTTTTGTTCGCTGTGGATTTTGTGCATTTATAGAAAAATGGAAACTGGAAAGCTAAATTGTGAAGGTGTTAGAAAAATTGGAGAATATTATTTTCAATTTATGAAAGTTGTTGAAAGAACAGGCACATTTTCATCTTGTTTCTATTTTTTACGATCAACTTATTATTTATTTAGAACAATTTTATTTTCTGTAAAGGTTTTCGATACAAGAATCGAAAGTTTCTTATCGAAATGCAACAATGGTGATGACACTGGCAAGACCCGTGTTGTTGACATATATCGAAAATTCACTGTACTTCCAAATTTCGGTAATTCAGAAATTGTCCGGCGATCGACAAACCAGCCCTCGATCACTTGTGACTCATCTCAACTTCGATGACCTTATGAGAACGACGAGAGACGTTTGACCTTAACTGCCGAGTCCTTCTATTTTGGGGGGTGTGAAAAATTCATGTGCTTTTTGCCTCTCATCACGGACGCGATGCTTAACGAGATATTTTATTTATTATGGCGGGTGATTCTTGTCGATGGACTGCGGATGTTTGGGCAATTTTCAGTTTCTGTAGTCAAACTTTAATAAACCCCACGAAATCTTATTTTCAGTGGTAGCAACTTTGTAGATCTAAAATCAAGAAAAATTCTACTCCATTCTATTGAATTTTGTAGTGTAGATATAATTGAAATCAATCTGAAAAGCCGGATATAATCATTTTCTTTGGGGTTATTGCAGGAAAGAAGATAGCTGAACTTCTTAAAGGTAGTTTCCGACGGATCGGTTGAAAATAATGAAAACGGTACGCTAACGTACACCGATCAGAAACATTTCTATCTTTCGTTATATCTTGGAATTATTTCCTGCGCGAAATTGCGTGCAACATCCGTAAAAGTCGATTTTAATTTTTCTTTTTATTTAAGCACAATGGCATTCCTTATTACAAAAAAGTAAGATGTACGAGCAACAACGGTGTCAACATCTCCGCTAATTTCCCGTCAAAAAACTTCCCGCAAAGCAGCCACCTTTGTTCGCGTAAAAACGAAGGATCTCCTAAGTGGTTTTCTTGATTGAGGGGATGAAGAAATTCATTTTTATCTCCCGGAGATACGAGGACGCGCGAAATACGTCTGTAATTGTGTGTGAACCGTATAATCGTCGAGCATACTACTTGAGCATATTTCGATTTTCTAGAAACCGATAGATCTTATTTGTTTGCTAAAAGCCATTTTATTAATCGATTATACACTCGCCATATTTTGGACAGTAGTGGTCAGTTATGATACAGAAGCACGTTGGGGTGTTAAGGGTTAATAGATGACACGAACTTCCACGTTTATCTAACCCGATCTAATTCGTCGGGGGTTACAACCCCTAAAAGCCCCGTTAATTCGACCGGTAATTTCAAGCGATAGATCGAACCGGGCAAGTGACGAAAGTTTAAAATTCTCTGACTTTATTAAACGTAACTCGATCAGCTTGTAAACTTGGCCCGCGTCCCATTAACTAATTGTTTTCACAACGCCATGGTTTCCCGGCCAAGGTAAGTTATGAAAACGAGGCTGGCCGGTGCATCCGATAACTATGCGATTCGATTCCCTGCGTCTTCAGAGCTGCACATGACTTTTTATTCCTCGGCGGAGGCTAAGGAAAATGATTTCCATTCACAATGGCCGACGTCGCGGACGTTCTCGCCGTTCCCTCGAACTGATTCGTTCGATTGTATCAGAAACTTTCTGTATTTCGTCCTCTATGAAACGATATGCTCTCACCTTGTTCTTATAAGGATCATTCCACGCGAAATCGGACTCTTGTTGCAGCAATGTTTCGCATTTTGTTCAAATTTGAATATGTTGTAGTCACCTATGAACAAGTCTCAAAGGATTTTCATGATTTTACAGAAAAGTAAGAAAGTGTCACTCTTGTTTCATTAAATTATACGGCTAGAACTAACAAATCGACAAAGATCAAAGATGAGTTTTTGGGAGCATATAGTGATAACGTAAGAGAGTATACTAAAAATGTTGTCATTTGAAAAAAATGTTTTTTTCACCATTCATTTTGCAATTGTTTGAAACAGATGCAATATTTTCATGGCCGGAATATTCTTAAAAATTTGAAAAAGAATGGGGAGATAGCGCAAAGTGTCCCCATTACTGACAATTTAATGAGAATTAAAATTATTTTAAGTGAACGCTGCACGTAGGTAAGATGTCCGGCCGCTGCTTCTACCGCGCGCCTGCCGTCGGAAGCTGTATGTCACGGTGCAGCGTTCACTTGAAATAACTTTAATTACGGAAATTTGAAACTGTCCGCTTTTATGAGAAAGTTCCTCATTTCCCTTAAAGTTTTTAAATTGCTCCTGCCACGAAAGCAGGAACATTTGTTTCAAACAATTGCAAAATAAACGGTGGAAAAACATTTTCTTCGAGTGACAACATTTTTAGTCTACATACACTCTAAGGATGCGTGCCAATTTAAGAGTAAAATTGTCGCGACTTATTCTCCAGAGTCAATTCGTCAGTGTTTTACATATTATGCACGAAAGGAATGGCACTCTCCGGTAGCATCGGAAGTATTTGCTACCGGAGAGGGCTATTCCTTTCGTGCATAATAAAACACTGACGAATTTGACTCTGGAGAGCAACTCGCGACAGTTTTACTCTCAAATGCACACACAGTCCGGTGCAGTCCGGAGTGTACGGTACGTTAAAAACGTTGTCATTTGAAATAAAAAAAATGTTTTCTTCACCATTTATTTATTGCAATTGTTTTAGACAAATGCAATGTTTTCGTGGCAGGAACATTTTTCAAAATTTGAAGAATACGAGGACCTTTATCAAAATATCGGACAGTTTAAAATTGACGAAATTAAAGTTATGAAATGAACGCTACACCACAGACGAGGTATAAGATAAAAGATGAAAAAATTATTCGAAGTTTGAATAAATCCGCTTCGAATAAAAAAAATTATCTTTTTTCGTCGAATAAAATTATTCGATACACATCAAATAAAGATACTTTCTTTACTTGAACCTTCGAATAAGGAATAAAAATTTTTTTTATCTTTTACTAGTTATTCGAAATTTTTATTTAGATAAATATTTTGCCCAACTCTGCCATTTTGCACGATCGAGGAATGATTAGCGGCATCCCGGACCCTTGCTATTCTCATCGGTACACGTACACGCCGACCTGGTGGTGTGTGAGTGTGCCGAGGCACGGCTGTTCGAACGAAGCTACGGCAGCGCCGTCGTTTACGATGTGGACCACGCATGCTCAGATCGCCTCTATTGTCAGAGATCATGCGATCGAATCAGAGAGGATACTCGGAAAATGCCACTCGACACTGAATTTTTTTTTTTTTTAATTTTCATTGCTATTAATATTAACAACAATAATACAAAGACTTGAGTCCACTCGGACCCATTAGCCGCAAATATATGTTTCCCTTATACCTATATACATAACGATTTGACTTACGTACTAAGTTGCACATTTTCCTATATATATATTTTTATTTCTTTTTTTTTTTTTTTTTTTCTCTCTCACTCGACACTGAATGTGGAAAGTGCACCCAGCTCCCCATACTGGACGAAAATGTTACTATTTAGCTTCTTCGAGTGGCCGTTATAGCGGTACTATCGATTGTTCAAGGCCACCTGGGAAAACTGGCCCTTAACAAGAAATTTCGCAGTTATTTTCTCATTATTTCTTTATCAATGTTTTAATTTGAATAGATCTTGTTTTCTTGAAGTTGGAATTTATGGGATATGGGTCGTAGGGATTGGTGTTTCCTTATGACTTCTGTGAAATATATTCTTTACCTTCCTTGAGTTTTAGCGCCTTATATATATACATTAATATATGAAGTAAGGTATGAAATTATCGAGTCAAAGTGGTCAATGTTTTTTCACTTTGCAATCAAATTCACAGAAGTTATTTATTCCTGATCACTATAAGCTGTTTCTATACTATATGTATCGATTGCCAAATGATTCCTTCAAATATCTCGATGCTTTAAATTTGACTGTGATTTCGGACCTGACATGAGTATAGAAATGCCGCGAGTGGAAATACTGGAACATTTCGGCAAGAAAAAAACGTAGATAAAGCGAATATGTACGAAATAGACATAATAAAGGATTTATTTTGTACATATTAAGAAGCAATATTTTATTCACTATATTGTCTTTTAATCTATTTCTTTTTTTTACTAATTATTTCGCCAGTCTTTGAGAATACTCTTTCGGAAGGAACAGATGTTGTCATAACACAAAGATACTCCTTCGCAAGCTTTGATAGTGTTACGTCCCAAGTGGTATGAATTACGATCTTAAGAGGATAGGACGCAGTTTCGAACCTACCTGCATACACCGGCTATGGTTCGGGAAATTGAGGCTCGTTTAAATAACTTTGTACCCTTATTTTGAAAACAACAAAATTATTGATTTATTCAAAGTGTGGTTCTGAATCAGAGATTACAAATTTGATTTTACAAATATGGTTTATATAGCGCATATACTGGAGTGCTTACAAATAGTTTGATTATAATAATAATAATAATAATATTAATATTACCGTGATCACGGGTTCGGATTCGGTTACAATGTACTCCGACTGTTGACACTGGTCTTTGAAACGGTTTGTCGCGAAACAACTGAACGAACTATTTTAACTTCAAAAGAGACTACTGGACTATTGACTATGACTGAATAACTGATTGTTCACGATTGTCTGACTGACTGACTGACTATTTATAACTGAATTTTAGGAGTTGGTCCCCCTTTTTATAAGATGCACAATCCTTTGTTTTTCAAAGATGCTGGCACAGGAGTCTCTACCTTGCATCTTTTTATCTTCTTGATGTCTCCTGACTAGTCAGCTGTACGCCGACAGGATCTTTTTACCATGAAGTCGGCGTCTTTTCTTATAATTTGGCATATTTGGACACCTTTCCTGTTTGTTCTCAGCGTGTAAACTGAGAACTTCATCTGCGTGTCTTGCAGGAAGAAAAGTTGGAGTCGTTTCTCGTGCTACCTTACTGCGTAGAATTTTTAACATATATCTTAATCCTATTTTTACTTCTCCTCGTGCGACATAATCGGATGTCCATAATAATTCATAATAATTCTTCATCTGAGGGTTTATTCGTTGGCGGTCGAACCACCGGACGTTCACTGCCTCTGTCTGCTGGGACTGTGATTGACTGCAATTCTGTTCCCCGCGGGGAAAAAAAAAACAGTAATAATCTATCTATCTATTATAACGTATCTATCTATTATAATCTATCTATCCATCTATCTGTGCATTGTGCGGCCACTTCTTACTTACAGTAACGAGCAAAACTGAGTCTACACTATTTCAAGCAACATAACTTTCTAAAAATTAGATCAAATGACTTGAATTTTATTGAGAAGTTAGAAGGATTAGTTTATTAGACGAGGTGTAAAAAATTTTTGAAAAAAATTTGAATTGGTCGGAATCGCAAAAGAAATAGTAAAAGTTGATTTTTTCAGGCTCTTTTATCTGAGCCTGTATTGAAAATTTAAAGAATGTATTTGATTCGTTCGAATAAATTATGTCCATGCTGAAAATTTCACCGGTATTGACTTATTCGTTTACGAGTTATAAACGATTAAAAATTGCGATTTTAAGCCGAAAATCGTGAAAAATGGCAATTTTTCCACTTTTTCTCTAAAGGGTGTGTGCCTGGATCACGCGAGTACTCAACAGCACAGAACGCTTCACGATTTTGCGTGTTATCCTTGCGCAGGGACCATGCTAATCTTCTCTGTATCGTTCCAAATTTAGTATATGTGCTGTCGAAGCAATTACATGTCAGACACAACCTCCATAATTTCCAACCAGGGCGTTTGATATGTCCCACCGGATATCTGGTGCAGCGAACGGACGATTATCGTCTGTGAGTTATGCACGATCTAACCACGAAATTATACTAAAGGCATAGAACATGTCAAGACACAACACAATCGTCCTACATATTTCATCGTCCATTACACAAGTATATATCATCGGAATTAAATCATATTTGGTTTAGTTTTAATCAGAAACATGTTGGTAAATATGTTGGTAAAAGTTTCATAAAAAAAAATAATGACAAATAAAGAAGTTTTGTAACTGGATTCGATTAGTCTTCTGGTCTCACACCGATATAGCCGACAATGTGTGCCACACTTCTCGGCGACGACGGCTCTTGACCTTTGCTGTTTTCGCCGTTTTCACGTCAGTAGCGTTTTCAAGTTATAGGTTTCTTATGACTTGAAGAGGGTACGACGGTTTCCAGCGTTCCCTGTGTAGTTCAAATGGGACGCTCGGCGAGAACCTCCGATTTCGTATCTTGTCAGTAAAAACGGCGGACTGACAAACAACGAGATTTCACTGTAATAGGCAGTCCTTATAGTAATAGTTATATAGTATTTGTATGGAGTTTTCTATTTTTTAAATATTTACCTCTTTGTGTATGCACAGGATCACGAGCAGGTTGAACCCATTTACGAGCAGACCCAGGAGGGAGCACAGCAGGATGGGCACGTCAACAAAAGAAGCGTCCATCTTCGAGTCTCTTGCTGAAACACGCCATTCGTAGCTTTATCTTAGTATTAAATAACGAATTTGTACGGTGTCACGTTGCCCTGATTTTCGGCCCGTCCGACGGGAGAAAAACCCGGGCAACGGCGGGTTTTTACAGACCGTGAAGCCGGGCCACGTTCGGCCGCGCGAAACGTGGTCCACCCGGGACAAACGGCGCACAGTGGTGCCAAGGCGGCAAAAAGTCCATTTTATAAATTTTCGATTTTTATAAAAAAAAATTATTTCTGTATAGCCTAATAGTGCGTGCATGATGTGCCAAAGTCAGATTTTTGAAAAAAAATTTTTTACGGAGATATACGCATGGTAAATAACCATTTCCTCGCTCCTGGGAATCCATCAGTTTTCAGTGCGAAAGTTATGTAATTACTCCGCCTATAATTGAATACTAAGGGGTCTACAAATCATATGGGTCATTGCAAATGGTTTTAACTATTGACTGGAAAAAAAAGTTTTCCAAAAAAAGTTGTTTAACATTAAGTAATATGGACTAACCTGAAGCCCCTTTGCGTTACGCTCATTTTTTATTTATGGCGGAATACAAAAAATCCTTTGAAAAGCTTCGATCTGGAACTAATCGTTTTGGCAAGTTATAATATTGATCTAGCTTTGTGCAAAAAATCACGAGATACTTCGAGATGCTTTCGCGGCAATTTAAGTTCAAATATCAACTTTCGGAATTTCCAAGAATGAATCGCACGGAAGTCATGATTATTTGATGTTTCAGGTGAAATTTTTAAGGGTTACATATCGGATAAGAAAAAAAAAGTGACATTCATACATATAAAAAGATATTTAATAACAATTTTTTATGTTAAATAAACGAAGTTTTCGTTCACTGGACTACTGTCGCAAAAATGCAACAGGTATTTTGTGGTAGTGCTCCAATGAACGCTGTAAAAATAATTTATGTCAGATAAAAAAAATTGTTATTAAATATTTTCTTATACATAAAAAATTAATAAATCGTATGCACTTCTCATTTTTCTTTATTATTTAGAAATATTCCTAAAAAATTTCACCTGGAACATCAAATAATCGTAACGTCCGGAAAATTCACTCTTGGAAATTCTGAAAGTTGATATTTAAACTTAAATTGTGACGAAAGGGTCTCATGATTTTTTGCACAAAGTTAGATCAATATTACACCTTGCCAAAACGATTAGTTCCAGACCAAAATCTATTAAAGTATTTGTTGTATGCTTCCATAAATAAAAAATGGGCAGAAAACAGAGATTTTCGATTAGCACATATTACTTAATGTTGACAACTTTTTACAAAAATTTTTTGCCAAATAAGCGTCGTACCTCTGGCAATCTCTCCACAAATTTTCAAACAAATTCGTTGGATAGTTTCGTTTTTACAGATTTTTTGCCGCTTTTTGGCCATTTGGCACCACTGTGCGCCGCGTCGTGTCGGCTTTCCTTTGATTGTGCTGCAGCTTGTTGGAATGCTTGAAATCCGAGTCGCGTGTCATGTATCGTTAGATACTTGTTGCGCAGAGCACTTTACACACCGAGCCCGCTGAGTGGAATCGCGGGCTGAACGTTGCCGGAGATCGATAAGGAAACGACTTCAATTTGTGTAAACTACAGCGATGCCTGCGTAACAGGCCTGTCGTCTGGTCTGCAACCCGACAGTTCTAGCAGAGCTGCTACATTCTTTGTAATATCCCGAACGCAGAGAAGGATAGTAATTCAAAGAGAAGAAGGGACTTCAGCTCTCTGCTTCTCTCTCCTTTTCATTCGCCGACCTTTTTCACGCGTATAATCATGCAAATAAATTATTTTATTTATAAGAAGAAGTTTTTGAAGTACTATTTAAAAATAGTATTTTATTTGGAACATATTGAAAAAGTGAGACTTATTTTAAGGAGTGTGTAAAATAGTATTTCAAATAGTTGATTACTGCGACATTGTCGTCTGTTTATTAACATGTTACATGAAAATATTCGTAATTCACCTACAACAAATACTTTGTTAACTATTATAGTATCTTATGTTAAAAATTATAATTTATAATATTATCTATTTGCTCAACTTATTTTCATTGTAAGGAAATATTTGGAATACATATTTGAAGTAAAACAGTAAATTATTCTGTGTATCTGGTTATCAAAATAAAAATATTTTATTTGCCGAAATTTTTCGTTCTATTAAAAGTAGTATTTTATTTGAACCACATTAAATTATACTATTTAAAATAGCATTTTAAATATTTTTTCTTGAAATTTTTCCCAGGTCTGATTCAAAAGGTAATGGGCCGCTGGATAGGGCGTCAAGAAAGACCATGTGCAAAATTTTAATCCTATATCTTAACCGGGAGGGTAGTTATGCCATAGAACGGAAAAGAGTAGTATTTCTTAATTTCTTCATTTCTAATTTCTTTTATTAGTATTAGTATTTGTATCTAGAAAACCTAGATACACATACTGTAATTAATTCAGATTTTTAGGTAGAACATTCTATTGTAAGAAATCAAAATCCTCAAAAAAGAACAGAAAATATGCAGATTACCTAAACCAGACTTTCATATGTTCTAAATCTAATATATTTAATAAGATATTATCGAAATAATTTTTTGCAACAAAACGGTCAGGAATCGATTTTGTCCAGTTAATAAACGTCTACTCTGAATCAAGGGCCGGATTAAAAAGATGAGACACGAAGTACGCCGACAAATGATAGGCAAAAACATGCCAGCGGGCGCTGGTCAAAAATCGAAGGGCGACACGTGTCCTCGGAGGCTGAATTGATACGATCAATAGGTAGAGGACAAACAAAGGGGTCCGCACCCCTGTATGTTCCGACGCGAATTAAATTCTCTTTTTGATTCACCGTGTAGTCGTCCGGAAACAAGCCGGACAAAATTAACAACGATCGAACGAACAAAATGGTGGCGGAAATGAATAGAAGACAGCCCTCGGGTGTATGAACGACGAGAAGAAAGAAGCAACGTACATACACGCTGCTCGCGTGATCACCAACGGGGGTGGGTTGGCGTAAGGAATCCTGACTATTTCGAAGAAACGGGGAATGGGCACATCGAATAATTTTAATCGATCAGCGGGAAACATGCCACGGTAAATGCGAAATTCGGAATGCATCACCTGTGACCCAGAAATCGTGATCGAGATGGATCGACAGGCAATTTTAACTTCCTGCAAAATTTTTGCATTCTTGAAATTGGAACCTGGGCTCCCGTGTGCTACTTCATTTCAAGAGTTAGTGGAAGCAATTCGTTCTACACGAAAATTGTCAAGAAGAATATTTTTTAATGGTCAATTTAATCCCTTAAACGTTCCCAAATATCGATCTGTTTAAAAATTACGTAAAATAACACTAAAACGGCGGGACCCGTTGAAACGAGTCTAAACAATGTTCTCAAATCTTCATTTGTCTAAAAAGCGCGTGAATAGACACTGGAACTAGAGGCCTAAAGATTAAAAATTGTATAATTCACGAGCGTCGACAGACTGCGCAAACGCATTCACGGAAGATCGTTCAATAAATATATTTCAATATGTTTACGATACATTTATCGAAACAAAACACTCGAATGGGTATTCATGCGTCTGGTACTTAAATAACGATATAAAATAAAGCAATTGAGTTGCTGAAGAACCTGCTGTCAAAACACGGAATTGATTTCTCTCACTCAGCAGCTACACGGTGTTGACGGGAATAACACGATTTTCTCTCTGTAGAAATGTTCCAGCGTGGAATGAAAATTTCGTGTTCGTTCGTGCGTCACTGCATTCTCTTGAAAGCCACTCGATAGCCATTCAGACCCGGTCACATTTTCGCCGTCAAAATAAAATGCAACAATAACCACAGTAAAAGCAAACGTTTCAGGAAATGCACCTAAAAATTTCGAAAGTCCCGACCAATCGTCTTACATCGAAAGAAAATTATAGGTGGTAATAAAAATTGATTTTGAAGTTCGATAAAGAAATATTACGTCACTAGCATGTGACCGACGTGTTAGTCCAAGTTAACGACAGAGATAAAATCGTAATACAGTGAATTCTCGATTAACGTCACAGGTCTTGCCAGCGTCAAGTATCGTCCAGGAGACATGTTTACACTCCTCGGCGTCCGAGGCCTCTCGAGCTCCGCGGTCCCTCACGGGGTATACCCCGTAGTGGGGATAGTTCCGCGACGTTTATCATGCAGGCCTTGGCGACATATATAGAGAAATCACTTTGTATTACAAAATACTAGAAAGAGAAAAGGGAAGATGAACAGAGATAAAATGATGTTCATTCAAAGTTAACAGACATGGGTTCACCCAGCGGCGCGCGAAATTCACAAAGCCCGCCCGGGAAACAATAATTATGAAACTGCGAAACCGAGAGGGGCGAGTCTCGTCCACTGCGAAATTGAATGATCGCTCGTTATGCACTTTATACAAGCAACAGAGGCTGATGAGACAATTAGTCGATTCCACCGATATCGGATTAATTGATTTGTAAGTTTGCGGACCGGCGAGAACTCTGCACAAGAAAAATTCTATCTGCATTCTATCGATGCGACTTGTCAATAAACGGACATTTTAGTTTTATTCAAGTATATAAAATCGTGATTTTACAACACTCTGGTCATTTGTTGTCCAATTTTTTCGCTGACTTGTAACTAGACTTGTAGATGACTAAAATACAGTAGTGTGCGAATTAACGCGAACATACCAATATTTTTAATGTCTTATTAGTTTTCTAAATTTGGCAACATGAGTATGTCAGTGGTTGCTGTGATGGCCTGTTAGGTATTGACGTGTCGTTAGTGGATAAGTCTGTGACAAATTACATAATTACATAATTATTTCATTTCCGCTAACGACGCGACAATACCGCTCGACAGGTCAGCGCAGACTAATTCATCAAACGTTCAACAAAATGGCCGCAAGCGCTGACAAAGTCATGATGCCAACTTCATGTTGCAAGGTCCAATCAATTTACTCTGAATTTTAGAAATTTTCGAAGATCTTCTCACACTATAAATGTGTAAAGGTTCGCAATTTAATTACAGTAAATTCAATACGGTCCCAAGGAACAGCAATCTCTTAATTGCGCTCGTACACAAGCTTGTAAGTACTGGCTGCTAAGGGATGAAAAGCATCAGGGCCCGCTCTAGCGGTTACGACGCCCCGGGCAAAAAAAAAATTGCCGCCCCTTTTTAAACACCGCGCTGAACAGAATGACCTTTTTTTTTTGCAAAATTTTCTGGCAAGGGTAGTCAGACATTTTCCATTAACTGAATATTTTAAACATCAATATTTTTCTCACACTTACAGCCAAAGCCAAAATGGCGCCCCTAAATTTTGGCGCCCCGGGCAAATGCCCGGGTTGTCCCCCCCCTAGAGCGGACCCTGAAAGCATCGTTCATGGTCTCGCATTTTAATATCCGCGAAACGATTAGCACGGCCCTCTGTCCGGCTCAGCACGGATAGTCTGCGAGTGAAATTAGCCGGTAGGCCATCAACGTTTAATAAAGTTTGTTTAATCAGTCACGATTACAGAGAAAGGGGCATTGGGAACGGTAATCCAACCGGAAACGCGCTTCAATATCCGAGGATCGAATTTTCCACATACCAGGGATGCTGAACGCACTTCATTCCGTTTCATAATTTCCATTTCTACAAACCGATTGTAATGTCGTAATGACTATTGATCATCCCAAGCTGTCATACGGAGAAATGCTAACAAATCGTTCGAATGCGTGACGAACATGTAATTAATATACCGTCGATGTTTATTGGCAAATACAATTAGCTAGAACGAAATGTGCGCTCACGTCGTTGCTCGTTATACTGATATTCCAGATAAGCCGTAGGCTATGGATTGACGATTCGCATTAATTTAACGGGATTAAATTCCTGTTGCAGTACAAATCTTCCAAAAGGAGTTCGCGTTGGAACAAAATGGCGCGTGTTCTACTTAAAATCGATGGACAAAAAATGTAATAACGACTGCCTGAGAACCTCGCTGGTTCTAAATTTTAATAAATTTTATTTTATTATTTGACTACTAGGAATATCGCCATTTTCGTTATCCCGAGGTAACAACTTTCTCTTCCACAACCAGCTATGAAACCACACTGTCAAGCAATCGCAGTTAAATTACATCCCCGCGAACCCTCGGGAAATGGAAAACTTTCGACATCGAAGACGCGAGAAGTTCGCACAGGACACGTGCTCCGGACACGAGAGATCCTAGGAGCGTGATTGCGGCTCGTTCAGCTGGAAAAGATCCTAACCACGCGCTTATGCTCCATAACACGGCTATCTAAAGTCGCGCATAAACGCCTCCAAGATCAAGGCGGATTTATTCGTCCGTTTCTCAACCGCTTACCCGACTTTTCCTTTGACGCGTGTTGCATAACGTTCCCGTGAAAATTGAGTTGTTGTGACGAGAGTGCCATTTTGCTTTGTTCTATGCAGTTTTTCCGTTCTTAACGCAACGACCTCGTTCTCGAACCCTTCAACGAAATAGCTGATGCCCTTTGTCCCGGAAATGTACCTTCGATTTCCTCTGTGCGCGCAGACCGTCGTCAGTATAATGACTCAAAGATAAATTGTAACTGTTTGGGTTTGGCTGCGCGTGGCGTCAGATCTCGAACGCGAGATCCACCGCGCCGCCCCGCTATTGGCAGGTGCTATTGTCGCCGCGAGATCGACGGTCGATCGACGACGAGTCGTGCCATAGGCTGTCACCGCCGGATCGATTATCGACGCCGCTATTAGAATTCTAATTGGCCCGGGTTCAAATTCCGCCAAATCATCATTCCGGCGGTGATAGAAAACCGCTCGCGACTCGTCGACGATCAGATCGTTAGTTCATCTCTCAACGTCAACATCGCTAAATAGTTCTCTCAAATCGTTAAATAGTAGCTCAGACGTCGCGCGTCGTGGGACCGGTCTAGCTACCTCAATTCGGTTTCGGAATTCTCCTCAGCTCAGCTGAGAATAATCATAATTCTCTCGGTTTCATACATTTATTGTAACCTGAAGTCCAACCGGTGGGCTTCACATTGTACATATTCTTTGTAAATTTACTCAGTGTAAGTGACGGCCGTTCGACGGTAGAATAAAGTGCTCGTCCCGTACAGCATAATTTATTTTCCGTCCCAATCCGTAACAGTAACAGATACGCCAATTTGGTCTTACCATCTCGTAATTGAAATAGTGGAATGACATTTCTCCCTTTCCTTGTGTTTTATTCGAATTACTCTTTCTCTTTCAGGGAAGGTAAGGTTTACGCCATGTTCGTGGACCTAAGAGCGGCATTCGACACGGTAAAAAGGAGAAAGATGTGGGAAGTGATGGAGAAGTGTGGAGTAAGAAAGGGGTTAACTGAAAGAGTAAAGGAGGTGTATGAGGAAACGGTGAACGTTGTGAGGACAAGTAAGGGGGAATCAGGGGAATTCTGGACGGGAGAGGGACTCAGGCAGGGTTGCCCGCTCAGTCCGACCCTGTTCACAATATATATAGCCGACATGGAGGAAGAATTCAGGAAAGGACTGGTGGGAGGAATAAGAGTGGGTGAAGAAAGATTCTGGTCCCTAGCCTATGCAGACGATGTGGTGGCAGTAGCAAGTAAAGAGGGAGATTTGAAATGCATGATGAAGAGGCTGGAAAGGTACTTGGACAAAAAGGAATTGACGCTAAACACGGAGAAGACTAAAATAATGAATTTTAAGAGAGGGAGAGAAAAAAAGAAGAAAGCTGCATGGAACTGGAAGAGGGAAACGGTAGAGGAAGTCAAGGAATTCTGTTATTTAGGAATAAAGTTTGAAAGCAACGGAAAGATAGCAGGTCGCGTAAAGGAAAGGATAAAGAGAGCGAACGTGGTCCTAAATCAAGTATGGGGAATCGGCGAAAGGAAATTTAAAAATGATTTTAAAATGAGAATGTTTCTCTTTGATACGTTGGTACTGGGGGTACTCCTATACGGGGTAGAGCTATGGGGCTTTAAGGAGAGAACAGAAGTAGAAAGGATTCAGCTGAAATATATAAAGTGGACACTTGGTTTGGACGTGCGTACCCCAGGATACTTGGTACTGGAAGAAACAAAAAGGGCGAGGCTTAGAGTAAAGGCAGGAATTAGGGCATGGAAATACACGGAAGGAGTAAGAAACAGAGCAGGGAGGAAGATAGTCAAGGAATGTCTGAAGGAAAAGGAATCAGGGAAAGTTCAGGGCGAAAGCGGGAAAGAAAGGGAGGAATACTTAAAGAGAAACGGATGGAGCCAAGCAGGGGTGGAAGAGATGATAAGGCTAGAGATGGAGGTAGCGGAGAGGCTAAAGGAGAGAGACATTGAGGTACAACGGCAAGAACAATATACAAGGATAGAGCAGTCAAAATATAACAAAAGGTACAAGTTTATAAGAGTGGCAGAGTTACCAGAATACCTAAGTAAGGAGGGAAGAGGGGAAAGTCAAAAGTTAGTAGCCCAAGTAAGATGCGGAAATGCAGAAAACTGGAACAAATACTGGCTGGGAGACGAAGCAAGAGGATGCGACCTGTGTGGGGACAGGTATGGCAATCTGGAGCATCTAACAAGAGAATGCAGGGAAATGGAGGGAAGGATCAGGATGGAGGACATAGTGAGTGGGAGGATAGATACAAATGTTGAAGCGTGGCTTCAAAAGCTCAGAAAGAAGAGAGATAAGCGAGCAGAAATATAAAGGTAATATAAGAAAGCGTAAACCAAAGATAACAGAGTAGGAAATGGTGCAATAATCGGAATAAGAATAGGAACAGGCAGAATATAGGTAGAGTAGTCAGGGTAGGGATGGGTGAGTCGAAGAGGGAAGGGGGAGAGAGAGAGAGAGAGAGAGAGAGAGAGAGGGAGAGAGAGAGAGAGAGAGAGAGAGAGAGAGAGAGAGAGAGAGAGAGAGAGAGAGAATTAATGCGTGGATAAGATAGTTATTTTTTGTATTCATAGGTTATTGTAAACCGAGTCCAATTCTTGGCCGTAAGGCTGAATAAAGCAATATTATTATTATATTAAAATAAATTGTTTCATGGGATTTTCCGTAAAAATTGCTTTCTCTCGGAACGTTCACGATTCACAGGCTCAATTCACTGTTACAAAGGAAATTATGAAAAATATCAGGTCACTTTGAATTGTCACTTTTAGATAGACACAAGACGTCAGAAATGACGCTTTTATATCGACAATAACTATATTTTCCTGTGGAAGCAATTTTCTTTCGTTACGTCAACGGTATGACGAATCGCCCTAAAAGTTTCAATAGAATCGGTCGCACGGTCTCCGGGAAAGCAATTCCGAAAGTTCAGTAATTTTCACAGTCCAACAATATCGTCTCCTGTCCCTTGCGGCACTATTTTATTTGATTCATCAAACGCTACGTCTGTATCACCTGTACCAGCTTTTTCACGATATGCCCAAAGGGAGACGGTTCACTCTATGACGTAGGTAGATTTTGCCTACAACCCTTAATTTTTAACGTTAAAATGATGATTTCACATCACTTTATAGAAATATCGAAAACACGTTCAGTCAGATTTTCAACGATTTCGAGCGTATGTCCGAAGAAACAAAAAAATTAATTTATCCTCCAAAAATCTTCAGAAAATCTAATATTATATTATTCTATTAATTTTATACAAAAATGTTATACAATAAATACGCCATTCAACTCGGGCGAGTCCAAAGAATCGTCGCGTGTGAAAAGAGTTCGCGTATCTTTTGCAGCTAAAGCAGGACAAATGGTTAAAGTTATAGATTGTCGTCACTAAATAAAAATCAAAAATACAAGATAAAGATCCACAGTCTAGTTATTACATTATTCTCTGTTCATTAGAATTGTTGAAAGACGGAATACATTTTTAGTTAACTTCTGTTCTCTGTAATTTTCAATAAAAAAAAAAAATTGCAGAGAACAGAAGTCGATGTGTAGTCATTGCAGAATATACTTTTTATAATAACCTTTATCATAACAATAAATTTTATATAACTTTTTCCTCCGCGAAAATGTTCTGCTCGGCTTCGTTAAGGAGTTATTAACGAAAAACGCGGGTCATTGAACAGTACATTGAAAATTTTTAAAAATATTTATGTAGATTTGTGTCGATTATATAGGTTGTGAAAATTTTTAAGCGAATGGATCGTGTTTTTGAATTTTTAGAAAAGTCCTCTTCACCCAAAATCAAATTTTTGAGCGCGTCATAAATTTTGCTTGAACAATCGGGGTCTGCCGATAAAAATTTCAAGTCGTCAGAATTAATTTCGGGAGGGTCTTACAATTAGGAAAAATTTGCTTTATAAAATCTCCCCCAACTGTGAATCTGCATTTCCATTTGACTTCTCGACGCTAGTTGCAGCTTAATAAATTACTACCCCCGATTGCTACACATAGTTTCGCTGCTTGTTGTTGCACCGAACGCACCATCCTGGTGGCCTTTAATTATCTAACTTCGAACTCTCTGGATTCGCTCCGCACATTGCAGCCCGCCCTTTGATTCCCCTACACCCACTGCGGCTTGCACCTGCAACAGTCCGCGGTCTACATTCAGCATAGTTTCGTCTTTTGACAACAATCGCGTAGTTTTCTCTCTGCGGGCCTTTATTTGATTACGCGTTCCCCGGACCGACGCGCGTCTGTCTATCAACAGACCAACAGTACTATCAACAGGAAATCGCTTGCCTGCCTCTGTATCAAAGTTCGGTATTGGTCAAACAATTCGAAACTAATTTAAAATAATTTAAAAATAAACTTGAATTACTAAAGTTTATTCGCAATAACGAAGAATAAATAAAATTTTAGTTGTTTCCCCATTATTCGTGTCAAATTCGTCATTAATTCGTTTCCCGTTCGTCGAATGCCGTATTCTCTCCGTAACTGTCGAAAAGATCTCTACCGTAATTGTCCAAAATTTATCCGCACCGTGGGAACCTTATAAACATTTAATCATGTGTATGAAATATTCAAAGACAGTTAGATTTTCAGAGTGGAGCTGTTAACGCTTCCGTTGCAACATTTTTTAACGTATTTTTGAAAATTAAGAGAAATTCAGAAAAATAAAATTAGCTTACCCAAGTAATTATTTACTCGAGTGAGTGTACAAGTTTTTGATGTGCAACGAAATAGCAGTGATTCGTTTATCAAAAATTGGTCAAATAAATAATATTGTTTATTTGTCACCGACAAAGATTTTGAGACAGTAGGGATTTTTGAAGAACTTTTAGGGCCACTTCGAATGTATCAACCAGTATCCTGTGACCTGCCAACCTCTCTTGTTTGTTGGATACTGAAGCAAGTAGAACAGAGTACGATTAAGGGTCGACACATACAAGACGGGTTTCACCGGGACCGGGAACGGGGCACGTTTTCCCTATGCCATACAGACTTGAGAGGCGCTCAAGATGCTCGCAACAAAGGCCAAGTGCCGCGCACCACGGGGGTTAGCTACCAGAACCCCAGCACCGTTTACTCCCCGCATACCCCTCAGGATCCTATGGTAGAGCCGACCGGGCCCGGCCCGGGGTTTCACGAAATAGGGTCGACCCATACAAGACCGGGACGGGACCGGGGACGTTTGGCCGCTAGATTCGAAACCAGGGTGTAGGGTTTGAGTCGACGGGGCTTCAGTGTTCCAAACTACATTTCTGCTCGCCCCGGTTGGGTCATTATCTCGAGCGTTTGACCATTTCCAGAAGGCCTTTCGGGAGCGCGTTGACAGTTCCCTGCTGTGCATGGCACGAAAAAAATGTTTTTAGGGCCTTCACGGTTCCTTAGGTAAACTATCGGTATCTCCCCTTTACAATACCATGGAAATAGGAAACCTTCCTACCTCTTGGTGAAACATCATACATCCTTGTATTGTATGTAAATGATACATACATATATTGTAAAAACGAGAATAGTTGTTACTTTTTTTTAAGGAAATATCCACATTAGGAAGGGGATCATTCCATGTGAATTCGATCATTTTTTGGGGACTATGTCTCGAATTTTGATGACATTGAAGTATGTTGTGGTCCAAGAGAAAATGGGAGGCGGCGGTTGAGCCGGGTTATCACAAAAGACTGCTGTTCTCAAATAATTTATTTTTTCCTTGGTGAATGTCATTTCTTAATTAAAAAATATTAGAAATATCTTTGTTTTGCAAATTTTACCACTGGTTCAAGTGTAAAAAAATTTGAATAAATATGGCTGTATTTTACGTTTCTTCGTGTTTCTCTTTGAAATTTCGTTTTGTAATTCGCGGAGCCGCAAAACTATTTATTGTACTATTCATTATTTTAGGTTCATAAAATTGCTGGATATTCTTTAGACATTCTGAAGTAAGGGTCGCTAGCGAAAAAATGTATGTATATGGAAAACTCCTAAATTCTTGTCCATGATGGCCTAAACATGGTTAGATGGAAGGTTCCCTGGCAGGAATGCGATGGCGTATCTATATCTTGTCCAATGAGACGAGACAGTAGACGTAAACATAGGCGCTCGAGTGCGACAGAGTTGAAGTTACCCTTACAAGACAATTAGCAAAGGACGCACGCTGGGTGCTTCACTGCCTTGGTCTCGTTGGACAGAGCATAGGTACGAATGCGCGGCCGATTGGATCAGAGTGCAAGGGACAGGCCTCGTTTCACGCGTACTTTTGGCTACAGTCGAGATATTGGCTACAGCGGTCACACATACTATGTAGCGGGTGACGTCGAAGCCAAAACAATGGGACTACGGGCGCAGCTGTGGGGGGGATAGGCATACCTAACGGTGGGCTTCTCAAGAATGGTGACACTTTAAAAATGGCGAAATTAAAATTATTTGAAGTGAACGCTGCACCGCGATACATAGCCTAGCAGCACGGTTGGCGCACGGTAGAAGCAGAGCCCGGGAGGCTGTTAGGCCTATGGCCTCCCGGGCCCGGGTTCACTTGAAATAATTTATTTCGTCAATTTTGAAGTATCCACTTACTTAAAAACAGGTCTGTAGAGGGGACACTTGGGGCTATAACCTCATTTTTTAAAATAATACAACGTTTATAATGTTCTTTAAACATTCTGAAGTGGGGGTCGGCAGAGTTTGTCCTAAAATTGAAACTTTCACGTAGTAACGAGAAAGAAAACAGGAAAAGAGGTCCGTATTTTATTGGGGTATTGTGCAGTCGGAGTGTACAGGAAAGGTGAATACCATCATTAGCACAGAGGACATTGGTTTTTCCAAACCTGTCGGAGAATAGCGGTCGATCAGTCGTGCACTTATAATTGACTACCTGAATCGCCGAACGTCGCGTCCTTACCTGGTTTTACCTGATTGAAACCTTGGAGGCTCCATAAATTAAAAACCAAAATTTCAAAGAGGCAGCATCGAAGTACTGCTCTGTAACTATTATATTAAAAGAACCGTGATAATATAATGAAAAAAGGGTGACACGTATTTTTACGCGTCTGTAAAACCAACAATTTTTAAAACATTGAAAATCCATTGAGATTCGATTGATAGGTCATCATCATCGGTGAAGTAGTTTTTAAAATAATACAACATTTATAATGTTTTTCTCCCTTCGCCACGGCGACCGGGATCGCTGAGTATTCTTCGCAAGAATATTTCGTGAAACCCCGGGCCGGGCCCGGTCGGCTCTACCATAGGATCCTCAGGGGTATGCGGGGAGTAAACGGTGCTGGGGTTCTGGTAGCTAACCCCCGTGGTGCGCGGCACTTGACCTTTGTTGCGAGCATCTTGAGCGCCTCTCAAGTCTGTATGGCATAGGGAAAACGTGCCCCGTTCCCGGTCCCGGTGAGACCCGTCTTGTATGGGTCGACCCTTATGGCGGTTTCCTGTTGCGCGGTTCGTGCGTTTTCCTTCGCGAATCTGTTCCACGTTTAATCATTATGAGGGTTTTTCTCTCTCTCTCTTTGGTTACCAGCCACTGTCGTGCTGCACTTCTCGCGGAAATAGATTTTCAAACAATCAACAGGTGGTAGGTACGCCGCGTCTGATGAAATAGGTATCGATTAGAAAGAAATAGGCGAAACGGCGGCGGATGTAGGACGGAAATATTTTATGGGCCTTGTTTCTTTATACACAATTGCGACAATGTTGTAAAAATAATCAACAAGGTGTGTACCAATTAAAATCAATTTTTTAAGAGCTCACAATAAAGGGGAAGGATGAGCCTGTGTAATACGGAAATCAGTTTTTCGGCCATATTTGTATTTATACAATTGCAAGGATTTTTTTAAATGTACAATAAAGTGTACTCTTTGCAATAATACCAGAATTAAATCGATTAATTTATCAGCCACATTTATTTCCGTAGAATATCGAGAATTTTTCTAATCAGTCACCACAAGGTAGTCCGTTTCTACTAGTACAACCCTTAATCTCTTAACTTAAAAGCCCGAGAATACTCGTGTATTATACACGCTATTACAAAATAATTGTTAAGTTAATGTTCGAGTACTTAATGTTCGAAACTGAATTATAACTATTCAGAGACTATATCAATGTTTTCCCCTATTGTTTGCCTGTAGGAAGTTCCGAAATAAAAGAGAGGAAATGATTGAGAAATTATTTTGTTTAATTAGAAAATTTTAGAGAAACCAGAAGATTCGAGAGACGGGTCTGGCGAGCTCGCGAGTTGTAATTTGCTCGTCCGACCGCGTCGATCAATATCGTTCGGCTATCGAGTTTTCGCTATCGATACAGGTACTTTAAACCGTTCAGAAGGTACAAGCCGCCATGTAGACTATTCCAAGGGTGCCAAGGTCATATGGGAGAATCTACCAAGGGTTCCCGGCGCGTCGCGTAGATTTCTTCGATTAGTAATAGTCTTCGTACCACGGTTCGTATCGGGATACAGCTAAGTGTTTAGAAGGAGGCGCACGCACCGTTTAGGTTAAGGCGCGACGATGCGAGAAGCGGGGACCGAACGACTTTTGGGACGGGAGGACAGTCTCGTCGAAGCCACGACCAAATAAAGACCGTTTTCCTCGATAGGCCATCTGTTATTTGAACTCCTGACACCTTTCTTAAATCTTACACCCTCCGTCTCTCTCCCTCTCTCCCTCTCTCCCTCTCTCTCTCTCTCTCCCCCCTCTCTGTCTGTCTGTCTCTCTCTCTCTCTCTCTCTCTCTCTCTCTCTCTCTCTCTCGCTCTCCCCGGAATTCATGGAATCCCCGACCGTAGTCCACCAGAATGTTTGGATTTACCGGAACACGATCGCCGACAGTCGAATGGCTTCCAATTGCTCCAAAGACTCCTCCGTCCGGGATCAATTATCGCGACAAACTGTTGCCCTCCAGCCCCTATTTAGTTGCGGTATTATTCATCGGCGAGCTTATCTTCTGTTTCGACGTCCGAGCCACTTGTTTAGCCCCCGTGTAGAATGAAGGGTATGAAATCACCTTCCTGGACGGCCATTAATCTAACAAATTCATTCGTTGATGTCCGGTTCTCGGAAAATTAGCCGGATTAACAATTGCGAAGCCTGTTGGGACCGTTTATCATTATATAAATTGAAATATCTGCTAAACTAATTATTTTTCACATTCTCAACACTTTTTTGAAGTATACAAACACGGATAGATTCGCGTGGGTTGGCACGAAAATATCCTGTTGTACAATGGCGATACACGATTTTTCCGTTGCAACAGTTTTGATAAAGTCGATGATCTTCGCAGCTCGTGGAGAGTTATATAACGATCGTTAAAGAGATCGTTAAGGGATGTGGTTTGCACATACGATTTACGAGGTTAAAAATAGTATGTGTATACCGCGGGTTTGTATGCGTTCATAGTATTTATACATTTCAATTCGATGCAAAGATAATCGCAGAAAAGGGTTGTTTCTTGAATATGGCATTCGCTTCCAGCATTGAGTTTCAAGACCGATTAATTTTTGAGTATAGTACCGCGTTGCTTTAAGATTCGTTCCCGGGGTAGCTGTTAAACTGATTGACTGACTTCGTTACGTTTTAGTTCATTTTACATTTTACATTTTACATTTCAAGGAACATCAATAATCGTGCAGCCGAAGCACCCTGTCATTGAGAGTGGCACAATGCTCGAGCAGTTACGAATTTCCATGTAATTCACGTACAGCGTTATACTCGTCGGTACTTTTTACCCACCTGCTCGTTAAGTCGCATAATTGTTTGGTATTGGAATAATTTCATTGTTACGTTTTCAGCGCCGTAAGGAAAAAATCGGCTAAATACTCCGCGTTTTCCAGCTACACTGAAATTTTATCTTTGACTTTTCCTCGTTTTTCATTCTACATTACCCCCGGTTCTGCTTGGTAGTGTTCACGTTCGTGTCGGCCCCACCCCGTCTGCCCTTCGCCGTTGCGTCAGAGTACTAAGTTTCAGGAGCCACTGCTCGATCGCTGGTCGTTCAATCGGCTGCGAAATATCAGAAATTGTTACATGCTTCTCGTATGCTGATTTATTTTATTTCTGCCCCCATCGGTTGGCTGCCTCGATTTTACAATCACTAAATAATATAAATCCGTTTCGAAGAGGATACGTTGAGCAACAGTATCCGCTTCGTATTTTCCGCATTTCGTCACAGGCGAGGAGAGGTGTTCTCACTTTTATTAGGTTCGCTGCTGCAATTTTTCCAGCCACGCGGATCAGGGACAAACGATTTCTCGGGAAATAAAACGCCGCCCGTGGAAAGGGGAGAATTCTTTCGCGCGACAAGGGTGCGCACGGTTTTCAAGAGTCTCTTGCACAAAATCCGTGTTGCGGTGTGCACCACCAACCTGCTGTCAGCAAATACCACCCTTCTCTTCAATCGGAACAGGAGAACCCCCGGTGGTAACAATATCTCCGCCAACCTGTGGTGTACCTTTCCAAAACTCGCTGGAGACCACGTATCGTCCCTTTGACAGCGAAACCGTATGCACGCGACGCCCTTTCTATCCCACCCCCGCGAACGTCAGAGATGAGGAAAGAGTCCCGGGAATCAGATGCCGCAATCGAAATCCCACTGTGAAACGTAGACAAAGATCGATCCTGCTCAAATCCGGGAACCGAACCGTTGGTTTTCCCTGTCTGTGAACGCTGTACGTTTGATCGTTCGTGTATTTACACTTTTCTGGTTACGATTTATCCCTCGACCGTCGCTCGTCACTCCGATTTAATATCTGACCAACTGCTACGACGATAGAACGCACGACCACGGAGAGAGAAATAATTTCAGTAAGTACCATTTTATCGAATGTGAAACGTCCTCGTACGAAATGTGAAAAACAAATGGTGACAAAAACGCGAAGAGTTTCTCTCGCATCGTATGTAATATTGAATGTCTACGCGGGGGATATTAATTTGATTTTTCTTGCACGAATGAAATCGCGATTGCCATACACGCGCGACAATTTCCGCGACCGACTCTGTGAATTCATTTGCGGAAAATCAAATGCGACAAACGAAAAGCAGATAAAACAAGATTATTTGCAGCGTTCGGAACGCGATCGTTGTTACACAGTTCGAATGAAATGGTATTTTGAAGGAGAAGCGACTTTTCGCGAGGAAGAACTTAATGAAATAATAAAAGAATGTCACTGTAGTCGAACGCGTTATTCCCGAAGTGTGCAAACGATTTGGAATAAAATGAACCATTTACTGAAATAATATTTTCCTCTGCTTTTAGGGCGGAGCCTGTTATGAGGAATGCTCAGCGGTGCATTATGAAATACAAGGGGGCGTAAACAATTACCCTGAACAATGAAGAATATTTTTATAACAGTATACTTTGCACGCTATGTAGAAAACGGTGAAAAATGTCACGAGGAGTATTCGCTCGAGTGCAAACGGATGCTTCCAGGAAGATTCTAGTTAAAGGGACACTTTCTCGTCAGTATATTTATTTTCTTCGTTTTGCGTATGCTTTGGGTCGGAGTTTTCTTGCTAGGATAATGTAAGGGAATTATGAGGAGTTTCTAACGGGTTCGTTATTGAAAGAAATTGCTTTTCTGTTTTAAGTTGCACCCCTTCTCGGCAGGGTCGTGGCTACTTTCACCGCGGCAGCACCTCCTCTTCGATTTTTTTTCGTTATCGCATGTCGACCGGCCACGGTCGATAAATACCTAAGGCTGCCTCGCAACGTGCTGTATAGTATACATCGTCAATCTTGTGCTCATTTTTCCAGCAACATTGTCGAGCGACATTCTTTTTCATTCAGCCGTGACACGAACGGTGGGATGAAATATACTGGGGTTGCAATGCTACTTGGTTATTCCGTTTGCCCCCCCCCCCCGCCCCACCACGCCTATTTGATTATAGTTTCGTACCAATATTACAGCGTCGTGTAATGTCCATAATTATAGTGTCTGAAGACATACGGTCTGTCACAGTTCTATTCGGACACTTCTAAAATGGCAACTTTATAAAAATTGTACGAAACGACTTTGCCCTCTTCGAAATGTTAGAAGAATGAATTTTCTGAAATAAAAGAATCTTTTATAAAAAAATTGCAATTGGTCGGAACCGAATTTTTAAAATTTTGCTATGCAAGTAATTTTCATTTTCTGTGTGTTTTCTCTCGTACAAAAGAACTTTTAGTATTTTACCCGCAATTCTTTCGAAATTTCTTTTTCCCTTCGCATAGTAAACTAATTCATCCAGAAAAATCTTACGGTTCGGTATGACGAACTGACTCTTTAGTAATTGCAAGAGCGTCTAAAAGAGTAATTTAATTATAATTTATAAAAGCGTAATTCGGTTCGCGATGATATCGGAAATACTCGAAAACTTTCGATAGCTAAAAAGATTATTTCTAATCGTGGTATGTTTTCCCGATATCGGAGCCCGGACTATGCCCCGAAAGAAATTCCGATAGTTATTATTCAATCAAACTTGCCGCAGATTTTTTCATTACAGGACATTGGAATGCCTCTGGCGGTGGTGGATTTTTTTTTCCGTCTAACCGTTCAATCTATTTCGGTGCACAGTGTAATGGAATGCCCACTGCGTAGGAATTGCAAAATAAAAATTCGCCGAGATAAATTACAGCGGTTTTGCAACGGCCTGGTAGCTATATTATATTTTACGGGGAACACAGTTTTTAATTGAAGCAATTATATTCATCCTTAGACAGCTACATGTTATATAACTCCTCCATTTTGCAATTTTACGTAAAAACAAAAATATGAGAATAAAGCTAAAATGTTGCTTAATATTCTCTAAAAGAATGTCTTTTGTTTACAGTATCTTTGTACGCGAGAGAAAAATGTTAGATTCACTCGATTTTATGAGGTCTACAAGGTTGCATATACCCTTAAGTTAAAGAGAACTATTTTAGTGAGATTGATGGCAACAGTAATAGAGAACCAACACTTTGCATACTCACACCCGCGGTGAATAGGTCAGTGCTGATTACTGGCTGCAACTTTGTTAACCGTTGAGTGACTTAAACGCAGGTGCTCTGTCATCGAATCAACTCAAGTGCAACCTACATTGCCGATGGTCAACTAAAAATCGTTAGAATTGCTGCACAGAATACAAGACTGTTTGTAAATATTATATCAAGGACAAGTTGTAAGTAGTTTGCAGCAAAAGACAAACACCTCGAGGGCCTGTCTCCATCTTTTACAACTGATAATCAGAAGCTACGGCAGCCGCGCGGCCTAGATGCATTTGTTATTCCGTCTTCGCTACATTGTACGGACTTGATGCTCACCTATAACACGCGCTAATAACCATAATTTAAACTTTACCTACTCATTTTTTCCATAAACAGATAAAACCCGGAGTGTGGTGATTGCTTTAGAAGTGACATCATTTGAAACATTATTTCAAATAAAATATTAGTTTATTTTATAATTATTTCAGATAATTGCTAACTTAACAATTACCTTACCACGCAAAACCGCACACAGCTTTATACACAAGCGAGAGAGAGAGAGAGAGAGAGAGAGAGAGAGAGAGAGAGATATCTTGTCGACTTTACATAAAATAGGATAAAAGTAACAATATAAAAATAAAATAACCAACGCCAGAAATACAATAACTTAACCTACAATAAGTTACATTATGCAACTTATCACAGAAAAAATAATAATACACAGCATACCTGTCTTTTCTCTCTCTCTCATACACTCACACACACCTCCGCCCCCTTCCCTAACCTCATCGATCGACTCTTCCAATCATATTCTCCCACCATTCGTCCACCTTCCTCAACCATTCCTCCCCTTCCCTCTCGTCCCTAGCACTACCCACACCATCCCCTGCCATCCTCTTCCGTCATCCCATCCCATACACATTTCCCATACGTGTTCAATAACATAATTAGTTTATTTTATAATTGTTTGAGATAATTGTGAAATTATTTTTCAAAATTATATCTGGTGCCCAGATTGTCGCGTTTGAGTACACTTTATACCGACACTCTTGTGACATATTTGAAATAAAGAAATATAAATATTGAAATAATATAATACTTGAAGTTGCTAATGTATCAAATGAATCGATACTATTTTTATCTGCAAACAGCAATATGGAAATAAAGGTGGGAAATAAATTATTTCGAATAGCTATTTCTTCTTTTAACTAAAATTTTTCCAGGTCTGCCTAAGGATCGGTATAGTGAGCTCAAAGTTTCGGGGCGAATAACAGTGAAAAGAAAAATCATTAGCTTATGGCAGATGTGGAAAAATGGAAGTGTCTTGATTCGAGAATTTCTGTTTCCCAAGGGCTTTGGTACAGTGATCCCAAAATTTGGGAATGAGTGATAACCAATGGTAAAATCATTAGCTTACGAAAACTGTGTTATTTTATATTTACGGACACTAGGTTGTTCGAATTGGGCAGGAAACGGCAGTAATCGGATACTTTCGAAAAGAAATTTTGCACATCATGGGTGAAGCTGAACCCAAAGAAGGTACTCTGGCCCTCGATGTCAGCCAAAGTGTGCCATTGAGGGGTGACAATGTCCCGGCGAGGAGAGGGTAACTCGGTAGAGTGAGGAAAAGGGTTCAAGACCGCGGAACTGTTATCCTTGTCTCGGTTGGGTAACGACTCACCGGAGGTTCGCTGTCAGCCATATTTTCAGTTATAATGGGGTGAGCACCGTTCCGGTTAGCTACATACACGGTAAACTGTCGTCGGCAGTTCCTCTATTTCTTCGGAGTTTCGTATTTCCCCGGGGCGCGTTGCCACCGGACATTCGAGTCGGCGGTTTGTAACGAAAGCCATCTTAAACGAACATGATTGCGAACTTTCCGAGGCACAAGTCGGCCTACCAGCTACCGCTCCGACCGCTTTGTCTTCCCGTTTGTCGCGACCAACTCGCGTCGGAATTCTTTTCGATTGTTGTCGGTCGCTTTACTGCGATCGTTCGATTCCACGAAGGGGTTAGGGTGACCCGACCAACGAACGAACACTGTTGAAGTTATTATTGGCAAATCGATATTTACTGAGGGCTCTTTCCGCAATAAGACCGTGTCAGAATTAAACCGCGGTTCTAATTACATAAATATCGGTTGTAAACGCCACAGCCGAGTAATCGAATTCAGGCTCAATTAAAAGCACCGCGCATGGACGACACCACACCAACGTCAACGCGTTTGCATTATGGGATTTTACGCATTTATAACGAAAATGAATCGATCGAATAGATAACTTTTTGAAAATTATTTTCAGCTTCTCATTGTTACGGAGTGTTTTGGATCTTCGTTGGGTTCCGTAACGAGGAACCTTTAACTTACGATCCGAATGATTTGAGAAATAAAATGTGATTTGTGGGAGAGCTAACTGATTTATTATTGTTACCACTGCGATTCTCGGAAAAGAGAGCGAGGGCTCGACGGATTGCCGTGTATATTGACGCGGCTCTCTCCCCTCGCCACGCACCCCGAACTACCCTTGCCACCCGAAGTGTGCGTGGTGAGAGGGAGACGAACCGCGACGACGGCCGAGTCCTCAATACAAACAAAGTTCGGCAGTCGCTAATTTGCTGTGTGTGCGTGCGGACGCACAGCGGCACCGAACAGCTGATTGCTCGAACACTGAGAAAAGAAATAAATGTCAATGTAGCTTCCAAGGCTTGAAAATTTTTATTTTGCATAAAAATCACTGAGCAACAGTTCCTTTAATTTTTCTAAATCGACGATGTCAAAAAATGTGTGCATAAACGTTCCGAAGAATATATGTAACATTAACAATCCCAGAATTATAACAATTAAAATAAGAAAATTGGATTTACACTGAACGACTTTCGAGCCCTTCACGCGTGGTTCAAATTGTGAATGCGTGCACCTACGTATCTGCAACAGCACTGATAATAATAATTCGATAATTTTCTTCTTCGTTTCTCCTCTTTTTGATGGGAACGAATCGGTGTATTGGTCCGGTGCAGTTAGGTGGACTTTAGGTTAGGTTAGGTGGTCTTTGTTCGCTGAAAATACGTCGACGGAAATTGCCGTATTTCCCGCGTCTTCTTCCCGAAGCGCATAGTTCGGCGAATATTTATAGTGCTCGGGCTCATCAGGATGGCTGAATTATTTGTCGCAGTCGGGCTTTTTCCTTCCGTTCGACCGTTCTATTATTTGCGCTGATGACGCTTGAGCAGCGTCCGGAGAACATCTTGTAATTAAACGTGCTAATGGGGACCAGCAGCTGGGTGAGGAAAACGCATTAATTAAAATCCATTAACGACCCCCGGTACGAGGTAGCCGATGCATCAAGCACAATACCTGTCGCGCATCCTTGCAACGAAGCCCGAAACTGATCGATCCTTGTCGTTAATTTGATCGCTATGCGCGATCAAGATTAATCTTGAGAACCACCATTTTGCGGGTCACTGGTCGAACCAGACTGGAACGCTTTTTGAGGTTTTTTAAGATATTAATGGCAGAAAATATTGCAGGGTCAACTGCTCGTATGGAAAACTTGAATATATACGAATCTCTCTTTTTGGGATGTTATAAACAAATTTGCAGAGCTCCTTTCGCATCAATCTGCAATTCCAGACTGGTAAAGTTGACTAGACTAACTTCAGCTTCGACAAAATGATGGATTCAGTACAGTTCACAACTGGGATACGAATTACCGCGAATTAAATTGTAATTAAGTGCCGAGGGTAGTCACGTGACTTTTTCAGAGTCATCAGATCGGTAACTGCTGTATAATTTCTGTTCACAGCCTTCAGTCACTGACTTCAGATCCGTCTTGGTATTGATCCGACGGGTCTTAAATCTGTGACTAAACTTGTCACATTTTTTGCTCTGTATTATCGATATCATGAATTCTGACGGCGGAAACGTGCTTCAAGTTTTTCGCTTTATTTCGCAGAGAATCAGGACAAAATATAGATCAATTTGTAGCCGGTGATATTTTCTAGCGCGCGCTACTCTCGACTTTTTGGCCTACTTCTAATGCTTATATTAATATTACCAAATATCTGCATAATCTCGTCAGCTCACGATCAGCGCGCGCTAGACTGAACCTTCCTCTTTCAAAGAAGCGCTTTCCCAGCGAAAAATATTCTCATGTAAGGACGAAAAGTTGAGGCACGTAAAACCATTTTTCGCCTATTTTTGTCGGTAATGTGGTCACTGTACCTTATCGCGAATCTGCGGAGTCTTGGCTCTTAAATGCAATGTAGTTTGGCGAGCAAGCAGAGGTACTTGAATTCCCTTAACGAAGGAGAGAGGGAGAAAGAGAGAAAGAGAAAGAGTAATAATAATATTGCTTTATTCAGCCTTACGACCAAGAATTGGACTCGGTTTACAATAACCTATGAATACAAAAAATAACTATCTTATCCACGCATTAATTCTCTCTCTCTCTCTCTCTCTCTCTCTCTCTCTCTCTCTCTCTCTCTCCCCCCTTCCCTCTTCGACTCACCCATCCCTACCCTGACTACTCTACCTATATTCTGCCTGTTCCTATTCTTATTCCGATTATTGCACCATTTCCTACTCTGTTATCTTTGGTTTACGCTTCCTTATATTACCTTTATATTTCTGCTCGCTTATCTTTCTTCTTTCTGAGCTTTTGAAGCCACGCTTCAACATTTGTATCTACCCTCCCACTCACTATGTCCTCCATCCTGATCCTTCCCTCCATTTCCCTGCATTCTCTTGTTAGATGCTCCAGATTGCCATACCTGTCCCCACACAGGTCGCATCCTCTTGCTTCGTCTCCCAGCCAGTATTTGTTCCAGTTTTCTGCATTTCCGCATCTTACTTGGGCTACTAACTTTTGACTTTCCCCTCTTCCCTCCTTACTTAGGTATTCTGGTAACTCTGCCACTCTTATAAACTTGTACCTTTTGTTATATTTTGACTGCTCTATCCTTGTATAGTGTTCTTGCCGTTGTACCTCAATGTCTCTCTCCTTTAGCCTCTCCGCTACCTCCATCTCTAGCCTTATCATCTCTTCCACCCCTGCTTGGCTCCATCCGTTTCTCTTTAAGTATTCCTCCCTTTCTTTCCCGCTTTCGCCCTGAACTTTCCCTGATTCCTTTTCCTTCAGACATTCCTTGACTATCTTCCTCCCTGCTCTGTTTCTTACTCCTTCCGTGTATTTCCATGCCCTAATTCCTGCCTTTACTCTAAGCCTCGCCCTTTTTGTTTCTTCCAGTACCAAGTATCCTGGGGTACGCACGTCCAAACCAAGTGTCCACTTTATATATTTCAGCTGAATCCTTTCTACTTCTGTTCTCTCCTTAAAGCCCCATAGCTCTACCCCGTATAGGAGTACCCCCAGTACCAACGTATCAAAGAGAAACATTCTCATTTTAAAATCATTTTTAAATTTCCTTTCGCCGATTCCCCATGCTTGATTTAGGACCACGTTCGCTCTCTTTATCCTTTCCTTTACGTGACCTGCTATCTTTCCGTTGCTTTCACACTTTATTCCTAAATAACAGAATTCCTCGACTTCCTCTACCGTTTCCCTCTTCCAGTTCCATGCAGCTTTCTTCTTTTTTTCTCTCCCAATTTATTTTAATAGTATCATCGTTGTTAGAAATTCTAACTGTTAATAGAGATTTTAAGAAATTAGAATTGTCCCAAACAACGCGTTTTACGTTCTACGTGTCGTGCTGAGTATCGTAGGAGCATGAACTGATCGCGTGCCATAGCTCTGTTAATTTTACGGAATTTTTAATTAAAATTCCGGAGGGCCAGACAACGGTATTCGATTACAATATTTCTCGAAATCAAGCCACGAAATTCTATCGTATTCTAACAATAATTATTCTGATTATTAAATAGATTAAGAAATAATTTAATAAATAATCAAATTGTTTGACGAATACTTCGCGTTTGCTTTAAACCTCACAAGAAAACTTCGATTGACTATTTCGCCGAGGGATTTTTCGCATGCTCCGGGAAGTTCATATTTATTCATCGAATTGCATTGGCGTTTGAAACAAACGGAAAAATGGGATGAAATAGTTCTTGTTTGCATACCTGACATATGTAGATATTCCCGTTGAAATCGCGCACGTGACGGGCTTTCTCGATTAGCCGTAAAAATTCGAATCTCGATCTACGCTCGAAAAATTTGCGTCACAGAGGGGAATCATTATTCCCGCAGGGTATTATATGGTAATTCCGTTGGCCGGGATCGAGTGCGCCCGAATACGAGGCGCATACAATTACACGCGATCCGCTTCTTGTTCCATATTTCACGGTGGGCCCAATAAGGATCACAATTAAGCCCGCAGTGTTCGTCTTCCGCCATTTGACAGTGTATAACTCTCCTTACGCAAAATTATGCGCGGTGACTTCCGGCCCGTGTTAATTGCGACGTGGAATCCGTGGAACACCGTATCGAACGCGATTGTCGAGAGTGGATTGTCAAACATGGAATTGAACAACGGGCAATAAACAAACATCGTTAAGTGCTAATTTTTGTTCGCTGTGGATTTTGTCTATTTATAGAAAAATGGAAACTGGAAAGCTAAATTGTGAAGGTGTTAGAAAAATTGGAGAATATTATTTTCAATTTATGAAAGTTGTTGAAAGAACAGGCACATTTTCATCTTGTTTCTATTTTTTACGATCAACTTATTATTTATTTAGAACAATTTTATTTTCTATAAAGGTTTTCGATACAAGAATCGAAAGTTTCTTATCGAAATGCAACAATGGTGATGACACTGGCAAGACCCGTGTTGTTGACATATATCGAAAATTCACTGTACTTCCAAATTTCGGTAATTCAGAAATTGTCCGGCGATCGACAAACCAGCCCTCGATCACTTGTGACTCATCTCAACTTCGATGACCTTATGAGAACGACGAGAGACGTTTGGGGGGGTGTGAAAAATTCATGTGCTTTTTGCCTCTCATCACGGACGCGATGCTTAACGAGATATTTTATTTATTATGGCGGGTGATTCTTGTCGATGGACTGCAGATGTTTGGGCAATTTTCAGTTTCTGTAGTCAAACTTTAAGAAACCCCACGAAATCTTATTTTCAGTGGTAGCAACTTTGTAGATCTAAAATCAAGAGAAATTCTACTCAATTCTATTGAATTTTGTAGTGTAGATATAATTGAAATCAATCTGAAAAGCCGGATATAATCATTTTCTTTGGGGTTATTGCAGGAAAGAAGATAGCTGAACTTCTTAAAGGTAGTTTCCGACGGATCGGTTGAAAATAATGAAAACGGTACGCTAACGTACACCGATCAGAAACATTTCTATCTTCGTTATATCTTGGAATTATTTCCTGCGCGAAATTGCGTGCAACATCCGTAAAAGTCGATTTTAATTTTTCTTTTTATTTAAGCACAATGGCATTCCTTATTGCAAAAAAGTAACATGTACGAGCAACAACGGTGTCAACATCTCCGCTAATTTCCCGTCAAAAAACTTCCCGCAAAGCAGCCACCTTTGTTCGCGTAAAAACGAAGGATCTCCCAAGTGGTTTTCTTGATTGAGGGGATGAAGAAATTCATTTTTATCTTCCGGAGATACGAGGACGCGCGAAATACGTCTGTAATTGTGTGTGAACCGTATAATCGTCGAGCATACTACTTGAGCATATTTCGATTTTCTAGAAACCGATAGATCTTATTTGTTTGCTAAAAGCCATTTTATTAATCGATTATACACTCGCCATATTTTGGACAGTAGTGGTCAGTTATGATACAGAAGCACGTTGGGGTGTTAAGGGTTAATAGATGACACGAACTTCCACGTTTATCTAACCTGATATAATTCGTCGGGGGTTACAACTCCTAAAAGCCCCGTTTATTCGACCGGTAATTTCAAGCGATAGATCGAACCGGGCAAGTGACGAAAGTTTAAAATTCTCTGACTTTATTAAACGTTGCTCGATCAGCTTGTAAACTTCGCCCGCGTCCCATTAACTAATTGTTTTCACAACGCCATGGTTTCCCGGCCAAGGTAAGTTATGAAAACGAGGCTGGCCGGTGCATCCGATAACTATGCGATTCGATTCCCTGCGTCTTCAGAGCTGCACATGACTTTTTATTCCTCGGCGGAGGCTAAGGAAAATGATTTCCATCCACAATGGCCGACGTCGTATTTCGTCCTCTATGAAACGATATGCTCTCACCTTGTTCTTATAAGGATCATTCCACGCGAAATCGGACTCTTGTTGCAGCAATGTTTCGCATTTTGTTCAAATTTGAATATGTTGTAGTCACCTATGAACAAGTCTCAAAGGATTTTCATGATTTTACAGAAAAGTAAGAAAGTGTCACTCTTTTTTCATTAAATTATACGGCTAGAACTAACAAATCGACAAAGATCAAAGATGAGTTTTTGGGAGCTTATAGTGATGAGTATACTAAAAATGTTGTCATTTGAAAAAAATGTTTTTTTCACCATTCATTTTGCAATTGTTTGAAACAGATGCAATATTTTCATGGCCGGAATATTCTTAAAAATTTGAAAAAGAATGGGGAGATAGCGCAAAGTGTCCCCATTACTGACAATTTAATGAGAATTAAAATTATTTTAAGTGAACGCTGCACGTAGGTAAGATGTCCGGCCGCTGCTTCTACCGCGCGCCTGCCGTCGGAAGCTGTATGTCACGGTGCAGCGTTCACTTGAAATAACTTTAATTACGGAAATTTGAAACTGTCCGCTTTTATGAGAAAGTTCCTCATTTCCCTTAAAGTTTTTAAATTGCTCCTGCCACGAAAGCAGGAACATTTGTTTCAAACAATTGCAAAATAAACGGTGGAAAAACATTTTCTTCGAGTGACAACATTTTTAGTCTACATACACTCTAAGGATGCGTGCCAATTTAGGGGTAACACTGTCGCGACTTATTCTCCAGAGTCAATTCGTCAGTGTTTTATTATGCACGAAAGGAATGGCACTCTCCGGTAGCATCGGAAATATTTGCTACCGGAGAGGGCTATCCCTTTCGTGCATAATAAAACACTGACGAATTTGACTCTGGAGAGTAACTCGCGACAGTTTTACTCTCAAATGCACACACAGTCTTAGAGTGTCCGGTACGTTAAAAACGTTGTCATTTGAAATAAAAAAAATGTTTTCTTCACCATTTATTTATTGCAATTGTTTTAGACAAATGCAATGTTTTCGTGGCAGGAACATTTTTCAAAATTTGAAGAATACGAGGACCTTTATCAAAATATCGGACAGTTTAAAATTGACGAAATTAAAGTTATGAAATGAACGCTGCACCATGATATGCAGCCTCCGACGGCTGGCGCGCGGTAGAAACTGCGGCCGGACGAGGTAACATAAGTGCAGCATTCACTTCAAATAATTTGAATTCTTAAAAAAAGAGTTGTCAAGGCGACGCTTTGGGCTATATCTTCCTTTTTTCAGAATCGAATCCTCAATTCAGAATCCTCAATTTTTAAGAATATTCGTGCCATGAAAACATCGCATTTGTTTGAAACAATTGCAAAATAAATGGTGAAAGAAACATTTTTTTCAAACGACAACATTTTTAGTACACACTCTTATGTTATCACTAGACTGCGGATGTTTATGCAATTTCCAATTTTTGCAGACAAATTTCCAGAAAATGAAATAAAATAGAAAAACTATTTTTCATGGGAAAAGCCTCTGTAAATCCAAAACAAATGAAAATCGTGCTAAATTCTATCGAATTTTATTTTATAGCATTTTTTAAACATTTTCATAAGCCATAAATGCATAAAGATCCGCAGTCTAGTTATCACTATAAGGTCCTAAAAACTCATTTTTGTATAAAATTAATAGAATAATATAATATTAGATTTTCTGAAGATTTTTGGAGGATAAATTAATTTTTTTGTTTCTTCGGACATACGCTCGAAATCGTTGAAAATCTGACTGAACGTGTTCTCGATATTTCTATAAAGTGATGTGAAATCATCATTTTAACGTTAAAAATTAAGGGTTGTAGGCAAAATCTACCTACGTCATAGAGTGAACCGTCTCCCTTTGGGCATATCGTGAAAAAGCTGTTACAGGTGATACAGACGTAGCGTTTGATGAATCAAATAAAATAGTGCCGCAAGGGACAGGAGAAGATATTGTTGGACACTGTGAAATTTGCTGATCTTTCGGAATTGCTTTCCCAGAGACCGTGCGACCGATTGTATTGAAACTTTTAGGGCGATTCGTCATACCGTTGACGTAACGAAAGAAAATTGCTTTGACAGGAAAATATTGTTGCGGAGGCTTCGGCCCCGCCTCGCCGGCGAACACATCCCTCAACTAAACAACAACACCGAACACTACCAACAACTAAATAACTATTTATTGGCTGTCAACGGACAATGTTAAAAGATGCGATACAGGTGCGTGCTCTCGCTTCGACGACTCGAGAGATTCTGTCGTCTGTCTTCTTCTTAACAACAACCCCGTTGGCCGGATACCACAATATCGATACGACGGCCAACTTCTCTCGATCGCCGCAATCGACAGCTTCCATCGTAACACTGCTCCCCCTCTCGAAAAAACGGGCGTCCCGACCGCGGCTAAATTCGTCTGCGGTAACGTCCCAACCTTCATGCCTCGTAATTGAAAGACGGCTCCTTGACATGTTAACCTCTGTCTGAAAAGTCGGTGAAAGAAAAGAAATTTTCTTTAACCCGGTGGCCTCAATCAGACAGTAAACGTCCCGACATTTGTCCTCTGTCTCAGGGGAAAACCACCTAAAAACCCTGAGCAGGACGCTGGCTTAGGACGCTAGTTATTGTCGATATAAAAGCGTCATTTCTGACGTCTTGTGTCTATCTAAAAGTGACAATTCAAAGTGACCTGATATTTTTCATGATTTCCTTTGTAACAGTGAATTGAGCTTGTGAATCGTGAACGTTCCGACAGAAAGCAATTTTTACGGAAAATCCCATGAAACAATTAATTTTAATAGTATCATCGTTGTTAGAAATTCTAACTGTTAATAGAGATTTTAAGAAATTAGAATTCTCCCAAACAACGCGTTTTACGTTCTACGTGTCGTGCTGAGTATCGTAGGAGCATGAACTGATCGCGAGCCATAGCTCTGTTAATTTTACGGAATTTTTAATTAAAATTCCGGAGGGCCAGACAACGGTATTCGATTACAATATTTCTTGAAATCAAGCCACGAAATTCTATCGTATTCTAACAATAATTATTCTGATTATTAAATAGATTAAGAAATAATTTAATAAATAATCAAATTGTTTGACGAATACTTCGCGTTTGCTTTAAACCTCACAAGAAAACTTCGATTGACTATTTCGCCGAGGGATTTTTCGCATGTTCCGGGAAGTTCATATTTATTCATCGAGTTGCATTGGCGTTTGAAACAAACGGAAGAATGGGATGAAAAAGTTCTTGTTTGCATACCCGACATATGTAGATATTCCCGTTGAAATCGCGCACGTGACGGGCTTTCTTGTTTATCCGTAAAAATTCGAATTTCAGTCTCCGCTCGAAAAATTTGCGTCACAGAGGGGAATCATTATTCCCGCAGGGTATTATATCCCGTCGGCCGGGATCGTGTGCGCCCGAATACGAGGCGCATACAATAACACGCGATCCGCTTCTTGTTCCATATTTCACGGTGGGCCCAATAAGGATCACAATTAAGCCCGCAGTGTTCGTCTTCCGCCATTTGACAGTGTATAACTCTCCTTACGCAAAATTATGCGCGGTGACTTCCGGCCCGTGTTAATTGCGACGTGGAATCCGTGGAACACCGTATCGAACGCGATTGTCGAGAGTGGATTGTCAAAAATGGAATTGAACAACGGGCAATAAACAAACATCGTTAAGTGCTAATTTTTGTCCGCTGTGGATTTTGTGCATTTATAGAAAAATGGAAACTGGAAAGCTAAATTGTGAAGGTGTTAGAAAAATTGGAGAATATTATGTTCAATTTATGAAAGTTGTTGTAAGAACAGGCACATTTTCATCTAGTTTTTATTTTTTACGATCAACTTATTTATTTAGAACAATGTTATTTTCTATAAAGGTTTTCGATACAAGAATCGAAAGTTTCTTATCGAAATGCAACAATGGTGTCGAACAATGTCCTCAACGGAGCTTTCCCCTTGCAATTTCGTCCGACATTTTGGTCTCGGAGTGAGTCGTGACTTCGCCATTTTGAAACTCTGTTCCGACAACATCGTTCGCGAAAAGGGAAGACCGTAACGCGGCAAAAGTTAATACAATGTTATACATCAACTGACTGTTGGACCAGTCGAGCGGAACCACGTGGGCGTGAGGCGTGGAGACGTCCCGCGAAGCGCTGCGTTCTCCAATGACGATGCGCGGCCCTGGAAGCAATAAAAAGATAACCACGCCTAGTCCCGGGTTTGCCTGGGAACCATTCAATCTCGCCTGGGGTTGATCGATATTCGACGAGATATATGTTACAAATATTATTTAACATTCCAGACTGTATTTCGCTTAAAAAAAAAAGAATAATAATTTCAATGGTTCCTTTTTAAACCGAGGACCAAGGGTTCAGAATTTCTGAATAAATGGTACAAAAGCGGCGACAATTTCATTGAAATTAGGCTGCGGATTTTAGGCGTTTATGGCAAAAGTAGGTCAAAAATAGGTCAAACACAAAACCATAAAGACATCAGAAGAATTTTTACGTCATGTTCGACACTTTCAGGTGATTAAAAACGAAAATATATTTTCATTTAATTTGGGTCAACGAGTGACCCGATTCTTCGATGGTGAATGTTCAGAGCGAGGCGAGGGGCTATTCGAGATTTTGGCCGCCATGATGTTCTTCATCGAACGGGGAACTTCCCCTGGATCGTTCGAGCCGAAACCAGGTCATGCAGGTGACCTGCCTCCGCCCTCGATGGATTTATGACGATGCGTGACCTTTTACTGATAACGTTAATTGTTTACGTTGTTTATTCGGAAGGTACTACTTCCTGCAAATTTCAATTATCATTTCTGACGATCTTTACGATCTTGAAATATCTTGTCCACCAGACGAGAAGCCACCCCTCAATCTTTGGAGCTTCGTTTATTTTCCCTAGGGGATGCAGGTGACCCGCCTCGGACATCGATGGATTTATAACGATGAATGACGTTTCACTGTTAACGTTAATTGTTTACAGGAAGGGAAAACAGTGATTTGTCTATATATGTCGCCGAGGCCTGGATAATAATCGTCGCGGAATTATCCCCACTACCGCGGAATTATCCACGAACCTGGAGAGGCCTCGGACGCCAAGGAGTGTGAACATAACACGACTCGGGTATGTCTCCTGAACGATACATGACACTGGCAAGACCCGTGTTGTTGACACATATCGAAAATTCACTGTACTTCCAAATTTCGGTAATTCGGAAAATGTCCGGCGATCGACAAACCAGCCCTCGATCGCTTGTGACTCATCTCAACTTCGATGAACTTATGAGAACGACGAGAGACGTTTGACCTTAACTGCCGTGTCCTTCTATTTTGGGGGGTGCTTAACGAGATATTTAAACAGACAATTGTTTAAACAAATAAATATTTATTATTAAAACAAATGTTTGAACCAGTACATTTGTATTATTCAAACAAATGTTTAAACCAGTACATTTTTATTACTTAAAGGATTGTTTAAACAAACACATTTTTATTACTTAAACAATTTACGTCACGTTTTGCAGTGAGTAAAAGTCTTTATAATAAAAGGAAATGTCATTGGGTTTCACCATTGGTACTCTGCTGGATGTTAAGTTATTAAGACAATTTTATAAAGAACTCTTTAGATTGCGTATTATGTACAGGTACACGTACGGCGCACAGTGGTACCAGGGCGACAAAAATCCATTTTATAAATTTTCGATTTTTATTTAAAAAAAAATTATTTTTGTATAGCCTAATAGTGCGTGCATGATGTGCCAAAGTCAGATTTTTGAAAAAAAAATTTTTACGAAGATATACGCATGGTAAATAACCATTTCCTCGCTCCTGGAAATTCATCAGTTTCCAGTGCGATAGTTATGTAATTACTCCGCCTATAATTGAATACTTAGGGGTCTACTAATCATATGGGTTATTGCAAATGACTTCAACTATTAACTGACAAAAAAAAATTTCCAAAACAAGTTGTTTAACATTAAGTAATATGGACTAACCTGAAGCTCCTTTGCGTTACGCTCATTTTTTATTTATGGAGGAATACAAAAAATCCTTTGAAAAGCTTCGACCTGGAACTAATCGTTTTGGCAAGTTATAAGATTGATCTAGCTTTGTGCAAAAAATCACGAGATACTTCGAGATGCTTTCGTCGCAATTTACGCCATCGCGTCTATTTACTTCTTTCACGCAATAATCACCTGCCCCTGCACGCTGCTACAATTTTCACTAGCAGGATAACTAACATTATTAAATATTTTTTTATACATAAAAAATTAATAAATCATATGCACTTCACATTTTTCTTTATTAATTAGAAATATTCCTAAAAAATTTCACCTGGAAAATCAAATAATCGTAACTTCCGCACGATTCACTCTTGGAAATTCTGAAAGTTGATATTTAAACTTACATTGTGACGAAAGGGTCTCATGATTTTTTGCACAAAGTTAGATCAATATTACACCTTGCCAAAACGATTAGTTCCAGACCAAAATCTATTAAAGTATTTGTTGTATGCTTCCATAAATAAAAAATGGGCAGAAAACGGAGATTTTCGATTATCCCATACTACTTAATGTTAATAACATTTTACACAAATTTTTTTTTGCCTAATAAGCGTTCTACCTGTGGCAATCTCTCCACAAATTTTCAAACAAATTCGTTGGATAGTTTCGTTTTTATAGATTTTTTGCCGCTTTTTGGCCATTTGGCACCACTGTGCGCCGCGTCGTGTCGGCTTTCCCTTGATTGTGCTGCAGCTTGTTGGAATGCTTGAAATCCCAGTCGCGTGTCATGAATCGCTAGATATTATTCGCTCGGCGAGAGTTGGCACGAGAAACTCGTCGGTACAACGTGGTGCTCCCACTACGCGCTACACGTCTTCCGCGATTGGCCGAATCGCTCAACGAAGACAGCAAACTCGCGTGGCGATGCAACGCTGAGCTCAGAGCATTGGCGTAACTCTATTGTGCGTGCACGGAAAACAGGTCCATGGAAACCTATTTTCCTTGCACGCACAGCAGGGATCCATCAACCCACGCTTGAAATTTATGACTTTTTTTATTAAATTTAAGACTCCAGTCTTCACGGTTAGTGAGAATCAGAGAATATCATGTGCCCCCCATAGTTTACGCGGATCCTACTTATTTACGCCTATGTCGACCGTCCCCGCCGGGAGTAAAGCGTAAGAATGGGATCCGCAGCTTTGCGTCAAGAGTGGGGACTCGCCGTTCCCCTTGCACCCCACTGACGAAATTCTGAGACAACTCACGCCGAGCGTACAATACTTGTTGCGGCGCAGAGCACTTTACACACCGAGCCGGCAGAGTGGAATCGCGGGCTGAATGTTGCCGGAGATCGATAAGGCCTGTCGTCTGGTCTGCAACCCGACAGTTCTAGCACAGCTGCTACATTCTTTGTAATATCCCGAACGCAGAGAAGTATAGTAATTCAAAGAGAAGAAGGGACTTCAGCTCTCTGCTTCTCTCTCCTTTCCATTCGCCGACCTTTTTCACGCGTATAATCATGCAAATAAATTATTTTATTTATAAGAAGAAGTTTTTGAAGTACTATTTAAAAATAGTATTTTATTTGGAACATATTGAAAAAGTGAGACTTATTTTAACCCTTTTAGTGCCGGGCGAAAAAGAGGTGCCTATGCGAGAATAACCGGTCGAATTTCACGGTTTTACTAGGGTTTGGGAAAATGCTTTTAAAAACCAAACAAGAAACAATATTTACATGATTCAAAAAGCAGTATATTAAGGACGAAATAGAGAACAAAACAATGACACTAGTTTTTCTATATTCATTGAAAATTATATAAATAACTGTTTGGCGTCGACCGAAGGTCGGAGTCGCCGGGGGGCCGGGACCACTCAGAAATGAGCGCGCGAGGAGGCAAGGAGAGACGGGAGAATTAAACCCTTGTCCTTCGGGAAAATGCACTTTATTTTACTTTGTCACGACGCACGAGGTGCGAGGCACTCGAGAGCGCGAGAGAGAACGCGCGCACGAGAATCGCGAGCCGGCGAACGTACGGAGATCTTGCGCGTGCAAACTTCTGCCGTCGGATCGCGAAGAGGAAATCTTGAGCGGCACGAAAAGCGTGCCGCCGCGAGACGGAGATCTTCTACGCGGACGCCGGAAATCTTGTCGCGAAACAGAGTGCACGTAACGCGGCGCGGGAGATCGCGAGAATACTGCTCCCGAATGATGCGAAATCGCGAGAGTCTCAGAGCGCGAGAAATGAGAATCTCTACTTATCGAGACGAGAGCGGACAGACGAGCAAACGTGCTAGAGCGATACCTTGCGATTGATGAGCGTTCAGAACGTTAAGAGAGCGAGAAGGCATACGCAGGTGCCTTAAATAACAAAGACCGTCGAATGTGGAGCACCGTGATTGGAGCTCGCACATCGGACGATCCTTGTTTGTCTCAATTTGAAGGATTCAAGCTGTGAAATTCAGCCAATGAGAATTGAAACGGTTGCTACGCGGTGTCGAGCAACGGCGACACGCGCTCTTGCCGCGTGTTGACATACGCGACAAAAACCGTATGAAATAGCGGTCGCCAGTTCGACAATAGGCACCGAATTCCACAGCTTGAATCCTGAACAATAACAAAGGTATAAAAGATCATAAAGAACGTAAAAGTCCAGTTCTCTCTTACAAAACGTATTTGCACATACAAAAAGTCATCTTTTCATCATAATTTTATATAGACCATTTATTACAAAGTATATACTTTGCATTTCCGATATATTTTGTAACAAGATAAATAATATTACATAACAAACATAAAAAATAACTCGAAGGTACATGGTAAGCGCCGGACGGATTATCTCTTCCGAAATACGTAATTGTTATAGGTTGGTGGCAAAATTTTAGAAATCCTGTCTTGCTAATTGTTGGTTTGTCAAAAACAAAAATGTTTGACACAAGCGGAAAACAACGGCGATAACAAAAATAACGCTTTCAGACTGTCACTGGGACAAAACGAAATATACTGCTCACGACAACGATCGAAGAAAAACTAACTGATCCTACGTCTCACTGCGGCAATGCGATCTTATTTCGTGAGAGTCTTCAAACAGTTGTTTATAAAACGCTGTGGACATATTCCGACAAGGGCCCAACGCCACGGCGATTCACGCCGTAGGTCGGATGTCGCCTGAGTGGCGACCATCGATGTTTATGTTAGATTTCGTTAGCTCCAAGCGATAGGAAAAAGTCGTCGTCCACAAAGAGTTAAAACGAAAAACTATTTTTTTTTCATTCTCTCGTAATGAAATTAGACCATTTATAACATATTATAAATTTATTTTGAGATAGAGTTATCCCGCAATGCCAATAGTAAAGCGCTGTAAGGCGCGGGCCGATATATCGGCCTCCGGCACTATAAGGGTTGAGGAGTGTGTAAAATAGTATTTCAAATAGTTGATTACTGCGAAATTGTCGTCTGTTTATTAACATGTTACATGAAAATATTCGTAATTCACCTACAACAAATACTTTGTTAACTATTATAGTATCTTATGTTAAAAATTATAATTTATAATATTATCTATTTGCTCAACTTATTTTCATTGTAAGGAAATATTTGGAATACATATTTGAAGTAAAACAGTAAATTATTCTGTGTATCTGGTTATCAAAATAAAAATATTTTATTTGCCGAAATTTTTCGTTCTATTAAAAGTAGTATTTTATTTGAACCACATTAAATTATACTATTTAAAATAGCATTTTAAATATTTTTTCTTGAAATTTTTCCCAGGTCTGATTCAAAAGGTAATGGGCCGCTGGATAGGGCGTCAAGAAAGATCATGTGCAAAATTTTAATCCTATATCTTAACCGGGAGGGTAGTTATGCCATAAAACGGAAAAGAGTAGTATTTCTTAATTTCTTCATTTCTAATTTCTTTTATTAGTATTAGTATTTGTATCTAGAAAACCTAGATACACATACTGTAATTAATTCAGATTTTTAGGTAGAACATTCTATTGTAAGAAATCAAAATCCTCAAAAAAGAACAGAAAATATGCAGATTACCTAAACCAGACTTTCATATGTTCTAAATCTAATATATTTTATAAGTGTTGAAGGAGGTTAGGATCGTGGTTGAAATTAACTGTACGCACGGCTTTTATTGCACACACTTAGAATAGTTTTATTATGGAAAAATAGTGTCTAGATAATGCGATTATGTGTCGGGAGACCGCGTGACTCGAGATCGACAGAGAGAGCCGATCGATGCCGGCAGAACCCGAATGGCAAATGCAGCGCCAGTAGCGTCGGGAATCGCAACTACACCGGCAAATGTCTTATACCGATCTAACAATAAGATATTATCGAAATAATTTTTTACAACAAAACGGTCAGGAATCGATTTTGTCCAGTTAATAAACGTCTACTCTGAATCAAGGGCCGGATTAAAAAGATGAGACACGAAGTACGCCGACAAATGATAGGCAAAAACATGCCAGCGGGCGCTGGTCGAAAATCGAAGGGCGACACGTGTCCTCGAAGGCTGAATTGATGCGATCAATAGGGAGAGGACAAACAAAGGGGTCCGCACCCCTGTATCTTCCGACGCGAATGAAATTCTCAATTTGATTCACCGTGTAGTCGTCCGGAAACAAGCCGGGCAAAATTAACAACAATCGAACGAACAAGATAGTGGCGAAAATGAATAAAAGACAGCCCTCGGGTGTATGAACGACGAGAAGAAAGAAGCAACGTACATACACGCTGCTCGCGCGATCACCAACGGGGGTGGGTTGGATTAAGGAATCCTGACTATTTCGAAGAAACGGGGAACGGACACATCGAATAATTTTAATCTGTGACCCAGAAATCGTGATCGAGATGGATCGACAGGCAATTTTAACTTCCTGCAAAATTTTTGCATTCTTGAAATTGGAACCTGGGCTCCCGTGTGCTACGTCATTTCAAGAGTTAGTGGAAGCAATTCGTTCTACACGAAAATTGTCAAGAAGAATATTTTTTAATGGTCAATTTAATCCCTTAAACGTTCCCAAATATCGATCTGTTTAAAAATTACGTAAAATAACACTAAAACGGCGGGACCCGTTGAAACGAGTCTAAACAATGTTCTCAAATCTTCATTTGTCTAAAAAGCGCGTGAATAGACACTGGAAATAGAGGCCTAAAGATTAAAAATTGTATAATTCACGAGCGTCGACAGACTGCGCAAACGCATTCACGGAAGATCGTTCAATAAATATATTTCAATATGTTTACGATACGTTTATCGAAACAAAACACTCGAATGGGTATTCATGCGTCTGGTACTTAAATAACGATATAAAATAAAGCAATTGAGTTGCTGAAGAACCTGCTGTCAAAACACGGAATTGATTTATCTCACTCAGCAGCTACACGGTGTTGACGGGAATAACACGATTTTCTCTCTGTAGAAATGTTCCAGCGTGGAATGAAAATTTCGTGTTCGTTCGTGCGTCACTGCATTCTCTTGAAAGCCACTCGAGAGCCATTCAGACCCGGTCACATTTTCGCCGTCAAAATAAAATGCAATAATAACCACAGTAAAAGCAAACGTTTCAGGCGATGCACCTAAAAATTTCGAAAGTCCCGACCAATCGTCTTACTTCGAAAGAAAATTGTAGGTGGTAATAAAAATTGATTATGAAGTTCGATAAAGAAATATTACGTCACTAGCATGTGACCGACGTGTTAGTCCAAGTTAACGACAGAGATAAAATCGTAATACAGTGAATTCTCGATATATGTCAAAGGGCTTGCCAGCGTCAAGTATCGTCCAGGAGACATGATTACACTCCTCGGCGTCCGAGGCCTCTCGAGCTCCGTGGTCCTTCACGGGGTATACCCCGTAGTGGGGATAGTTCCGCGACGTTTATCATGCAGGCCTTGGCGACATATATAGAGAAATCACTTTGTATTACAAAATACTAGAAAGAGAAAAGGGAAGATGAACAGAGATAAAATGATGTTCATTCAAAGTTAACAGACATGGGTTCACCCAGCGGCGCGCGAAATTGACACAGCCCGCCCGGGAAACAATAATTATGAAACTGCGAAACCGAGAGGGGCGAGTCTCGTCCACTGCGAAATTGAATGATCGATGAGTATTTGGAAGCAATTGCGGTGCTGGCAAAGAGCGTCTCAATCGGGAGAAGTAATACGCTCGTTATGCACTTTATACAAGCAACAGAGGCTGATGAGACAATTAGTCGATTCGACCGAGATCGGATTAATTGATTTGTAAGTTTACGGACCGGCGAGAAACTCGTCTGAAATAATCTTTAAATTTTCTTTGGAGGACAGTTAATTAGACTGCGGACTTCTCTGCACAAGAAAAATTCTATCTGCATTCTATCGATGCGACTTGTCAATAAACGGACATTTTAGTTTTATTCATGTATATAAAATCGTGATTTTACAACACTCTGGTCATTTGTTGTCCAATTTTTTCGCTGACTTGTAACTAGACTTGTAGATGACTAAAATACAGTAGTGTGCGAATTAACGCGAACATACCAATATTTTGAATGTCTTATTAGTTTTCTAAATTTGGCAACATGACTATGTCAGTGGTTGCTGTGATGACTTGTTAGGTATTGACGTGTCGTTAGTGGATAAGTCTGTGACAAATTACATATAATAATTACATAATTATTTCATTTCCGCTAACGACGCGTCAATACCGCTCGACAGGTCAGCGCAGACTAATTCATCAAACGTACAACAAAATGGCCGCAAGCGCTGACAAAGTCATGATGCCAACTTCAGGTTGCAAGGTCCAATCAATTTACTCTGAATTTTAGAAATTTTCGAAGATCTTCTCACACTATAAATGTGTAAAGGTTCGCAATTTAATTACAGTAAATTCAATACGGTCCCAAGGAACAGCAATCTCTTAATTGCGCTCGTACACAAGCTTGTAAGTACTGGCTGCTAAGGGATGAAAAGCATCAGGGCCCGCTCTAGCGGTTACGACGCCCCGGGCAAAAAAAAATTGCCGCCCCTTTTTAAACACCGCGCTGAACAGAATGACCTTTTTTTTTTGCAAAATTTTCTGGCAATGGTAGTCAGACATTTTCCATTAACTGAATATTTTAAACATCAATATTTTTCTCACACTTACAGCCAAAGCCAAAATGGCGCCCCTAAATTTTGGCGCCCCGGGCAAATGCCCGGGTTGTCCCCCCCCCCCTAGAGCGGGCCCAGAAAGCATCGTCCATGGTCTCGCATTTTAATATCTGCGAAACGATTAGCAAGACCCTCTGTCCGGCTCAACACGGATAGTCTGCGAGTGAAATTAGCCGGCAGGCCATCAACGTTTAATAAAGTTTGTTTAATCAGTCACGATTACAGAGAAAGGGGCATTGGGAACGGTAATCCAACCGGAAACGCGCTTCAATTTCCGAGGATCGAATTTTCCACATACCAGGGATGCTGAACGCACTTCATTCCGTTTCATAAGTTCCATTTTTACGAACCGACTGTAATGTCGTAATGACTATTGATCATCCCAAACTTTCATATGGAGAAATGCTAACAAATCGTTCGAATGCATGACGAACATGTAATTAATATACCGTCGATGTTTATTGGCAAATACAATTAGCTAGAACGAAATGTGCGCTCACGTCGTTGCTCGTTATACTGATATTCCAGATAAGCCGTAGGCTATGGATTGACGATTCGCATTAATTTAACGGGATTAAATTCCTGTTGCAGTAAAAATCTTCCAAAAGGAGTTCGCGTTGGAACAAAATGGCGCGTGTTCTATTTAAAATCGATGGATAAAAAATGTAATAACGACTGCCTGATAACCTCGCTGGTTCTAAATTTTAATAAATTTTATTTTATTATTTGACTACTAGGAATATCGCCATTTTCGTTATCCCGAGGTAACAACTTTCTCTTTCACAACCAACTATGAAACCACATTGTCAAGCAATCGCAGTTAAATTACATCCCCGCGAACCCTCGGGAAATGGAAAACTTTCGACATCGAAGACGCGAGAAGTTCGCACAGGACACGTGCTCCGGACACGAGAGATCCTAAGAGCGTGATTGCGGCTCGTTCAGCTGGAAAAGATCCTAACCACGTTCTTATGCTCCCTAACACGGCTATCTAAAGTCGCGCATAAACGCCTCCAAGATCAAGGCGGATTTATTCGTCCGTTTGTCAACCGCTTACCCGACTTTTCCTTTGACGCGTGTTGCATAATGTCCCGTGAAAATTGAGTTGTTGTGACGAGTGCCATTTCGCTTTGTTCTATGCAGTTTTTCCGTTCTTAACGCAACGACCTCGTTCTCGAACCCTTCAACGAAATAGCTGATGCCCTTTGTCCCGGAAATGTACCTTCGATTTCCTCTGTGCGCGGAGACCGTCGCCAGTATAATGGCTCAAAGATAAATTGTAACAGATTCGCCAATTGGGTCTTACCATCTCGTAATTGAAATAGTGGAATGACATTTCTCCCTTTCCTTGTGTTTTATTCGAATTACTCTTTCTCTTTCTCTCTTTCTCCCTCTCTCCTTCGTTAAGGGAATTCAAGTACCTCTGCTTGCTCGCCAAACTACATTGCATTTAAGAGCCAAGACTCCGCAGATTCGCGATAAGGTACAGTGACCACATTACCGACAAAAATAGGCGAAAAATGGTTTTACGTGCCTCAACTTTTCGTCCTTACATGAGAATATTTTTCGCTGGGAAAGCGCTTCTTTGAAAGAGGAAGGTTCAGTCTAGCGCGCGCTGATCGTGAGCTGACGAGATTATGCAGATATTTGGTAATATTAATATAAGCATTAGTAGTAGGCCAAAAAGTCGAGAGTAGCGCGCGCTAGAAAATATCACCGGCTACAAATTGAGCTATATTTTGTCCTGATTCTCTGCGAAATAAAGCGAAAAACTTGAAGCACGTTTCCGCCGTCAGAATTCATGATATCGATAATACAGAGCAAAAAATGTGACAAGTTTAGTCACAGACTTAAGATCCGTCGGATCAATACCAAGACGGATCTGAAGTCAGTGCCTGAAGGCTGTGAACAGAAATTATACAGCAGTTACCGATCTGATGACTCTGAAAAAGTCACGTGACTACCCTCGGCTCTTAATTACAATTTAATTCGCGGTAATTCGTAACCCAGTTGTGAACTGTACTGAATCCATCATTTTGTCGAAGCTGAAGTTAGTCTAGTCAACTTTACCAGTCTGGTATTTCGATTGATGCGAAAGGAGCTCTGAAAATTTGTTTATAACATCCCAAAAAGAGAGATTCGTATATATTCAAGTTTTCCATACGAGCAGTTGACCCTGCAATATTTTCTGCCATTAATATCTTAAAAAACCTCAAAAAGCGTTCCAGTCTGGTTCGACCAGTGACCCGCAAAATGGTGGTTCTCAAGATTAATCTTGATCGCGCATAGCGATCAAATTAACGACAAGGATCGATCAGTTTCGGGCTTCGTTGCAAGGATGCGCGACAGGTATTGTGCTTGATGCATCGGCTACCTCGTACCGGGGGTCGTTAATGGATTTTAATTAATGCGTTTTCCTCACCCAGCTGCTGGTCCCCATTAGCACGTTTAATTACAAGATGTTCTCCGGACGCTGCTCAAGCGTCATCAGCGCAAATAATAGAACGGTCGAACGGAAGGAAAAAGCCCGACTGCGACAAATAATTCAGCCATCCTGATGAGCCCGAGCACTATAAATATTCGCCGAACTATGCGCTTCGGGAAGAAGACGCGGGAAATACGGCAATTTCCGTCGACGTATTTTCAGCGAACAAAGACCACCTAACCTAACCTAAAGTCCACCTAACTGCACCGGACCAATACACCGATTCGTTCCCATCAAAAAGAGGAGAAACGAAGAAGAAAATTATCGAATTATTATTATCAGTGCTGTTGCAGATACGTAGGTGCACGCATTCACAATTTGAACCACGCGTGAAGGGCTCGAAAGTCGTTCAGTGTAAATCCAATTTTCTTATTTTAATTGTTATAATTCTGGTATTGTTAATATTACATATATTCTTCGGAACGTTTATGCACACATTTTTTGACATCGTCGATTTAGAAAAATTAAAGGAACTGTTGCTCAGTGATTTTTATGCAAAATAAAAATTTTCAAGCCTTGGAAGCTACATTGACATTTATTTCTTTTCTCAGTGTTCGAGCAATCAGCTGTTCGGTGCCGCTGTGCGTCCGCACGCACACACAGCAAATTAGCGACTGCCGAACTTTGTTTGTATTGAGGACTCGGCCGTCGTCGCGGTTCGTCTCCCTCTCACCACGCACACTTCGGGTGGCAAGGGTAGTTCGGGGTGCGTGGCGAGGGGAGAGAGCCGCGTCAATATACACGGCAATCCGTCGAGCCCTCGCTCTCTTTTCCGAGAATCGCAGTGGTAACAATAATAAATCAGTTAGCTCTCCCACAAATCACATTTTATTTCTCAAATCATTCGGATCGTAAGTTAAAGGTTCCTCGTTACGGAACCCAACGAAGATCCAAAACACTCCGTAACAATGAAAAGCTGAAAATAATTTTCAAAAAGTTATCTATTCGATCGATTCATTTTCGTTATAAATGCGTAAAATCCCATAATGCAAACGCGTTGACGTTGGTGTGGTGTCGTCCATGCGCGGTGCTTCTAATTGAGCCTGAATTCGATTACTCGGCTGTGGCGTTTACAACCGATATTTATGTAATTAGAACCGCGGTTTAATTCTGACACGGTCTTATTGCGGAAAGAGCCCTCAGTAAATATCGATTTGCCAATAATAACTTCAACAGTGTTCGTTCGTTGGTCGGGTCACCCTAACCCCTTCGTGGAATCGAACGATCGCAGTAAAGCGACCGACAACAATCGAAAAGAATTCCGACGCGAGTTGGTTGCGACAAACGGGAAGACATAGCGGTCGGAGCCGTAGCTGGTAGGCCGACTTGTGCCTAGGAAAGTTCGCAATCATGTTCGTTTAAGATGGCTTTCGTTACAAATCGCCGACTCGAATGCCCGGCGGCAACGCGCTCCGAGGAAATACGAAACTCCGAAGAAATAGAGGAACTACCGACGACAGTTTACCGTGTACGTAGCTAACCGGAACGGTGCTCACCCCATTATAACTGAAAATAACAGCGGTCTTGAGCCCTTTTCCTCACTCTACCGAGTTACCCCCTCCTCGCCGGGTCGTCGACACCCCTCAATGCCACCCTTCGGCTGACATTGAGGGCCAGAGTACCTTCTTTGGGTTCAGCTTCACCCATGATGTGCAAAATTAAAAAATGTGACAACAAATTTTCTCCGCGGTTGACATAAATTTCTCAAAAAAATTGTTTACATCAGCTAAGAAACTAATTTAAAGTCTCGAAAAAATTGAAGCCCAATGAGTGTTATCGTCTTTTCGAAAGTGTCCGATTACTGCCGTTTCCTGCCCAATTCGAACAACCTAGTGTCCGTAAATATAAAATAACACAGTTTTCGTAAGCTAATGATTTTACCATTGGTTATCACTCATTCCCAAATTTTGGGATCACTGTACCAAAGCCCTTGGGAAACAGAAATTCTCGAATCAAGACACTTCCATTTTTCCACATCTGCCATAATCTAATGATTTTTCTTTTCACTGTTATTCGTCCCGAAACTTTGAGCTCACTATACCGATCCTTAGGCAGACCTGGAAAAATTTTAGTTAAAAGAAGAAATAGCTATTCGAAATAATTTATTTCCCACCTTTATTTCCATATTGCTGTTTGCAAATAAAAATAGTATTGATTCATTTGATACATTAGCAATTTCAAGTATTATATTATTTCAATATTTATATTTCTTTATTTCAAATATGTCAAAAGAGGGTCGGTATAAAATATACTCAAACGCGACAATCTGGGCACCAGATATAATTTTGAAAAATAACTTCACAATTATCTCAAACAATTATAAAATAAACTAATTATGTTATTGAACACGGATGGGAAATGTGAATCGGAGGGGATGATGGAAGAGGATGGCATGGGATGGTGGGGGCAGTGCTCGGGTCGAGGGGGAAGGGGAGGAATGGTTGAGGAAGGTGGACGAATGGTGGGAGAATATGAGTTGGCGAGGGGATCGATGAGGTTAGGGAAGGGGGCGGAGGTGTGGGTGAGTGTGTGAGAGAGAGAGAAAAGACAGGTATGCTGTGTATTATTATTTTTTCTGTGATAAGCTTTTGATATTTAATTGTTGTTTTTTGTTGCATAATGTAACTTATTGTAGGTTAAGTTATTGTATTTCTGGCGTTGGTTATTTTATTTTTATATTGTTACTTTTATCCTATTTTATGGAAAGTCGACAAGATATCTCTCTCTCTCTCTCTCTCTCTCTCTCTCTCTCTCTCTCTCTCGCTTGGGTATAAAGCTGTGTGCGGTTTTGCGTGGTAAGGTAATTGGTAAGTTAGGCTAAGGTTAGGATAAGAGCGGGGAAAGGAAGGAGATGCTATGGGAATTGTAACCCTGAGGGGAACAATAAATGATATATAACTAATTATGTTATTGGAAATAATGTTTCAAATGTTTCTGATATAATTTTGGAAAATAATTTCACAATTATCTGAAATAATTATAAAATAAACTAATATTTTATTTGAAATAATGTTTCAAATGATGTCACTTCTAAAGCAATCACCACACTCCGGGTTTTATTCGTTTATGGAAAAAATGAGTAGGTAAAGTTTAAATTATGGTTATTAGCGCGTGTTATAGGTGAGCAACAAGTCCGTACAATGTAGCGAAGACGGAATAACAAATGGATCTATCAGGATTATCAGTTGTAAAAGATGTGGAGACAGGCCCTCGAGGTGTTTGTCTTTTGCTGCAAACTACTTACAACTTGTCCTTGATATAATATTTACAAACAGTCTTGTATTCTGTGCAGCAATTCTAACGATTTTTAGTTGACCATCGGCAATGTAGGTTGCACTTGAGTTGATTCGATGACAGAGCACCTGCGTTTAAGTCACTCAACGGTTAACAAAGTTGCAGCCAGTAATCAGCACTGACCTATTCACCGCGGGTGTGAGTATGCAAAGTGTTGGTTCTCTATTACTGTTGCCATCAATCTCACTAAAATAGTTCTCTTTAACTTAAGGGTATATGCAACCTTGTAGACCTCATAAAATCGAGTGAATCTAACATTTTTCTCTCGCGTACAAAGATACTGTAAACAAAAGACATTCTTTTAGAGAATATTAAGCAACATTTTAGCTTTATTCTCATATTTTTGTTTTTACGTAAAATTGCAAAATGGAGGAGTTATATAACATGTACCTGTCTAAGGATGAATATAATTGCTTCAATTAAAAACTGTGTTTCCTGTAAAATATAATATAGCTACCAGGCCGTTGCAAAACCGCTGTAATTTATCTCGGCGAATTTTTATTTTGCAATTCCTACGCAGTGGGCATTCCATTACACTATGCACCGAAATAGATTGAACGGTTAGACGGGGAAAAAAAATCTATAAATCTATTCTATTCTAAAATAATAAATCTGTAATGAAAAAATTTGCGGCAAGTTTGATTGAATAATAACTATCGGAATTTCTTTCGGGGCATAGTCCGGGCTCCGATATCGGGAAAACATCCCACGATTAGGAATAATCTTTTCGGCTATCAAAAGTTTTCGAGTATTTCCGATATCATCGCGAACCGAATTACGCTTTGATAAATTATAATTAAATTACTCTTTTAGACGCTCTTTCAATTACTAAAGAGTCAGTTCGTCATACCGAACCGTAAGATTTTTCTGGATGAATTAGTTTACTACGCGAAGGGAAAAAGAAATTTCGAAAGAATTGCGGGGAAAATACTAAAAGTTCTTTTGTACGAGAGAAAACACACAGAAAATGTAAATTACTTGCATAGCAAAATTTTAAAAATTCGGTTCCGACCAATTGCAATTTTTTTATAAAAGATTCTTTTATTTCAGAAAATTCATTCTTCTAACATTTCGAAGAGAGCAAAGTCGTTTCGTACAATTTCATACATAATAGAGACATCTGCGAAATGCTGGTTTTACACGAACTAAGCTCAGATCATAATCCTGTGATAATGGAACTGGGAGTACAAATAGTAAATGATCTAGGGAAAATGGGACTCAACTATAAAAAATCAAATTGGAAATGAAAGATCAATTACTTTTAGTTTATTTATTACATCTGTAAATTGTACTTACTCCATAATCAAATTCCTCCGGATTGCTTAGAATTTCTTCAACCAATGTTACCTCTTCTAACGATTTTAGCGGGAATTTTAAATTCGGGAATTTGTTCAGAAACGACCCGCTGCGTGATCCTCCTGCGTTATTGATTTGTGTTATCTCCTTCAGCGCACGCACCTCTGCTAATACTTTTGTGAGCAGAACTCTCGTCAAATGGTTCTGCAGTATTAGTGTTTTTAACATCCCATCTCTTTTTTGGCACCCCTTGCAGCAATTATTTTCCGTTTGCTCTCCTATTAATTGTTTGTTAGATATTATATTTTTTGAAGTGAACTTATTTATCTCTAAAATATTTTTCTTAACTTACCAATACTACACTGCTTATCGGAATGTATCTCATCCTCTTGTCCCTCTCCCTGCGATTCCTCGCCAACAGAGTGCGAACAAGCGGCTGAAAATAAAATATATTTTGATTAAAAAGATATACTAATTACAGAACCAGAATGATTTATAACTATGAATACATTCGTACATTATATATTACATATTGTAGCCATGGTAAGGATTTAATCAGGATATGCTGGATAAAAGAATTTATTTTTGGGTTAGGAACAGGGGTACAGGAAAGTGAGGTATATGTATAAATTCATTCAGTTGCTCGCATTATAAATCACAATCATGCAAACTTTCTCTCATCACACGTATACTCTAGCTAGGTTCCGTGGTATTTTCGCAACCGATCCGAAGATGCTCTGTCCTCTCTCGCTCGACAAGGCGTCCAGGTATTATCGCCGTACTCTCCTTGTCGAGACGAGCGGCCAGGAACACTCTTCCGTTCCCTCTCGGCAGGCGTCCAGGTATTGTCGCCGTACTCTCCTGCCGAGCCCTGGGCGGCCAGGAGTTGACCCGTTCTCTCTCGTTCGACAGGCGTCCAGGTATTATCGCCGTACTCTCCATGTCGAACGAGCGACCAGGAACAGACTCCCGTCCTCTCCCGTTCTCCCGACAGGCGTCCAGGTATTATCGCCGTACTCTCCTGCCGGGGTGCTAATGCTAACCAAGAGCGGCCGTGGTCCTTACCTCGTCCTCTCTCTCGGAATAGCAAATAGGCCGAGTCCCTCCGTGATCCCTCTATTTATATAAATTCGTTGCTATCCGCGAACGTGAAATCAACACCCGGTCGTTAAGCGTGATTCGACTTTTCGAGCGCTCCCCTCGCGTCGCTTCCCCGCGTGATTGCCTACAAACTCCCTTCGCGAAACTTCTAGAAGCTTGTCGTTCCGCGTTTTGTTTTACTTTTCCGTCTCGAATTTTCTATACATGCTACAATATAATGTTTTATAGAGTGCTTGCTTTTGAATTTACATACCTATGTTCCTCTGTTTTTTCAAATCTGGAGCAGGGTAGAAAACTGCTGCCTCGTCAGAGGAGGTACTGTCTTCTAATGTAAACGCTGGCCTCTTTCTTCTCTCCGATGGTGACTCTGCCTCCGATTGCAGATCGCTCGTCTCCTCTGCGGCCTTTGCCTTGTTTCTGGCCTTCGTGTAGTCATCTAGAAGCATTAAACGAAAGCGTTACAAGCGTTATTATTTCAATTGTACATTTAGAGTGTATAATAATTGTAACTTACCGAAAGTGCTGTTTCTAAAAATCTTGACCTTGTACTTGGTCCATAAATTGTTACTGGCCTCCATTTTTTTGATTGCGGTCATCAAACGACCCCGTTGCAGTGGTGGCCAGTAACAATTTTCGCCCTCTAACCACTTTGTTGGCACTGCCTCCACGCTGCCATCTTCGATGAACTGAACCACCGTCCACGTTGCAGTTTCCATTGTTTGCTTGCCTAGAATTGAAAAATACAGTCAAAATTTCTGTGGCATGGTTTATAAGAAAACATACTAATTTAAACATTAATTAAAGAGATATATACGAAAATTAAGAGAAGTTATATCAATGTAACAAATATAGCGGAAGAGCATAAGCAAAAGCACGAACGATAACAAATAGTAGCAATAAAAATACTTACTTGTCCGAATATTACAATGACGATGTGGAATTATGTTGTTCTCACTTCACACACTTGCTCCTGCTCCCAGATCGATTCACTCGCAAAATTACTTAAAGTGCCGAATACGTCTCCGGATGGTTCCACGATAAGTAATGAGAAGTCACTCGCGCTCCTAGAAGACACCCCCGCCCATCCCTACTCCGCGGCCAGGTCCCTTAAGAACAAGGTATCGTCCACAGTAAAGACCCCTAACTTTCTAAACATGTGTCAACGAAAGCTCCTCATCGGGTGTGAGTACAACCTCAAGTTGCCAGCCATCGCACAGTGGCGAATTCGGCCGAGTTCGTGGCCAAAATTCGTATCTTCAAATCTATGATGAATTATTGAAATAAATGACGACGATACGACTCCCCTAAAGACGTCTTTTTCAAGACGTGGTTTTAACGTCTGAAATAGATACCGAAATAAAACTAACATCTAAAATATAGCTATGTTAGTACTTTTTAATTTGTACTATGTATGTACAGTATCTCTTTTTTTACATGGAAGAGCATGCGTTTATGTTTTAAAAATTAACACCAACACTAAAAAATATTGTTCACAGAAAGTTCTAGCCCCCGGTAACATGACGGGTTTTATATCTGACTAATCCGGTACTGGCAGACAGAGGGTAACTTTTTCCCGTCAATTTGTGCTGCCTCACCTTATCTGGCGATACTGACAAGGGATCATATTCAGATGCGAAAATCCCATTTTGATGAGACTTATGGGAGCTTATAGTTCTTTGAAAGAAATTTGACACGTGCTTTTTTATCAGCAACCATCCACTCGGGCGTTAAAACCATATTTTTTGGGATATCTCGGAAACCAGACGTCGTAAAAATTTGAATTTTTTTCAAATTGTGTGTTTTTCAATGGGAAATGTAGTCGCGCAAGAAAATTTTAACAAGAGTTTTTTGTTTAAACAATATATTAAAAATTTGATTTTTTTTCAGTTTCCCTTATTTATTGTTAGTTCATTTTAATGTAAACTTGGGTGTGTGATCTTTGATCCAAAATAGGGGGTACATGTTTTTTTTTGCCATTTAACAATAATTATGCATAATGGAAGATATTCTTGCGCCTGGCGTGCGTAGGAAGGAATTCTGGCTGGTTTTATCGAAATGTAAGCATTTAGTATAAACCTGTATAGTATTTTAAACAATACCGTTTATTATTTTATTAGTAGCGAAAGAAGGTGGCGCAGGTAGCAGCGTGACGCGGTGCTAATTATAATTACGGCGCGCCGCAAAAAAATCAAATTTTTAATATATTGTTTAAACAACAAACTTTTGTTAAAATTTTCTTGCGCGACTACATTTCCCATTGAAAAACACACAATTTAAAAAAAAATTCAAATTTTTTCGACCTCTGGTTTCCGAGATATCTCCAAAAATATGGTTTTGACCGCCAACTTTGAGGGCTGTTTTCACCCCTTCAAAGTGGATGGTTGCCGATAAAAAAAAAAGTGTGAAATATTTTTCAAAGAACTATAAGCTCCCACAAGTTTCATCAAAATCGGATTTTCGCATCTGATTATGTTCCCGTGTGAGTATGAAAGGGACGAGGAGTTCTAGCAATAAATGACGGTCGACGAAGCGAGGTTCTACTGTAATTATTTCTCTTTCTATCGATATTTTACCGACCGTATATGACACCACATTTTAAAAAAGGACATCTTAAACAATATCATATGATGAAGTCTATTGCCAATACAACCGCTGGTAACCAATGCGTTAACTATTTCTCTCCCATCATCATGTTTTCTATCATCCTACCAATGAGTCACAGATTAAATAGGAGTCGCGAGTGACCGACGAGGAATAAGTCGTAGCCAGAAGAGAACAAAAACACGAGGGGTCAACCGTATGGCGATCAGACGTATTAAAAACGCCGTAAGCAATTCTCCCCCTAAATTCTCTTCCCTTGGCGCGGTTCTCATCTCTGACGTTCGCAGGGCTGGGAAAAAAGGATGTCACGTGCATACAGTTTCGCTGTCAAAGGGACGATAAGTAGTATCGGTTAGCGGGTAGCGATATTGTTACCACCGGGATGCTTCTGTTCTCACTGAAGAAAAGGGTGGTATTTGCTGAGAGCACGTGGGTGGTACACACCGCGACATACATTCTGTGTAAGACTCTAGCAAACCGCGCGTGCCTGTGTTGCACGAAAAAATTTGCCCTTTCCGGAGGCGATGCTTTATTTCCAGAGAAACTGTTTGTCCCTGAGCCTCGTGGCTGGAAAAATTATGATAGTGGAACTGGCAAAAGTGGAGCTAACACCTCTCCTCACCTGTGAAGAAATGTGGAAAATACAAAGCAGGCACTGTTGCTTAACGTTTCTTCGTAAAAACGGATTTATATTATTATTTATTACCTAATTCTACGATTGCACGTTGAAGCAGCCAAGCGATGGAGGCAGAAATCGCAGCCGGTAGAAATAAAATAAAATTAATCAGCATATTATGAGGTAACGATTTTCGATATTTCATGGCCGATTAAATGACTAGTGATCGAGCCGTGGGTCCTGTAACTTCTTACTCTGACACAACAGCGAAGAGAAGTGAGGGTTAGGCCGACATAAACGTGAATGCTGTCAGTAGAACCGGGGTAATGTAGAACAGAAAAGGAGAGAACGTCCCTGGTAAACACAGAATAACAAGCCGACTCTTTCCTTGTGCTGCTGAAAACGTACTAATGAAATTATTCGCCACGCCTAACACTGATTACTGCCGCGTTCCCGGTGACCAATCAATAATTTCGTGGAATTTGAAAGTTTTCTGTAACAGCGCATGGAGAGTGTCGAATTACAAAAATTATATTTTAAAAGATTATTCATCCTAGACTAAACGAACAATGATTAACAAGACTGCAGATTTTATAGATTCCTGTTAAGAATGAATGGATCATAAGTAAAACAGTATAGATGCATTTAGAAAATCTAAAAATGTTTAAATGATTCAAAAGGGAAATAAATTTGGTTTGTGTATTTTCCAATGAACGCAGGCGATATTTATTTCGCATTAAAGTTCGCAATCTAGTGATTGATCTTTCACCCGAGCGACTCGATGGCTCTTCTCTCTATTTGAACGTGTAATCCGTTATATTTTTCGATTTCAATAAGCGCGGATTACGTCCCGTCAACACGAAAAAGCTCATCCATACGACTGTACACGAAACGCAATGAAATAAATGCGTCATTTCTGGCGAACGCGATTGTTAATTTTTTTCCAATCTCGTGAAATCCCATGGTTATTTGCGGCCATTTTGTCGACAGACATCTTGTTACCTTGTGTGTTGTATTTAGCCCTTCCACACGCACTAGACCGGGACAAGGATATGCAAAATGACCTTAATGAGGGGAAAATACCCCGTCACCCGAAGATACGGAGAAAGTTTCTTTCCCGCACTCAACATCCGCTACATGTCTATACAATCGTGCCTCATGAACGCTGTCCGCTTGAAATATCTTTTAACGATTCGCAAAAACAGTGAGGACAAGAATTGTTGGATTTAAAGGCATAATATGTTATAGGATGTAAAAATATGAAAATATGAAATATAAAAATGTAGAGATAGATTTTGTTTTATTTTTTTTATATGAAATCCGAAGAGATTCATAAATAAAATTTTCCTTCGTCGGAACGCCAATTCGATATTCCGTCTTTATAGGGCACAGAGACGAAGAATGAGAGGCGAGGATGAAGACGCTGCTCATGGAGAAAATAGCGATCGTGGTGGGGGACCGACGGAATTTTACTGAAAGATATTGGCTTATAACTTCTGCATCCATTTAACTGCAATCTTATTTCTCCTGTCGATTTCTGTTTTGACACTCACATTTGGATATTATCTAATTACTTAAAAAATTGATGTCTCAAAATTTTACATAAATATTTGAAATCTGGTTACAGTGAATCCGCTTTATATGCCAAAAGTTCGGGTCTTGTCGTGCTCGGGGCACTGTTCTTTGATGCAGTGCCGAACGTAGAAAAGGACAGCGATATTCACCGCCATTTACAGTTCGCCGCAGTCCAAATATATGATTCCGATGATATTTACTTGTGTAATGAACGATTGAAGTTCCGGAAGCCAAAAAAAGACAGCATATGGGATAGAAAAAGACGCGGAGAGTCGAAGCGTTTGGGAAAGATGAAAGAAAGACTGGCCTTTAAACCAAAACTTAAAGTTTTTTATTATTAACTTTTTTTTACGGGACTTTCACCAATATATTTGTTGAATTTTTCTGATTATAATGATACCAAACACGATACAATTGGGATCATATTTACACTAACTTTCCGTTAATATAATTGTAATGGGAAGTAACTTTCATCGTTCATTACACAAGTAAATATCATCGGAATCATATCATATTTGGTTTCATTTTAATCAGAAAAATGCCGCGAATGTGTTGGTGAAAGTCTCGTGAAAAAGTAATGAAGAATAAAGAAGTTTTCTTATTGGATTAGTAGTGGTCTTCTGGTCTCACACCGATACACCCGACCCGTATTATGTACACTCCGCGACAAAAAGATAGCACATTATACAGATAAATGGTATTCAGCTTTTCAAGTAGTATATTGCATTGTTTGTGACCTGTATACTGTGTAATAAGAATAACCAATTGCTTCAATATGTTTTAACGCATTTATTACGCGAAGAAAGAACTTTATTGGAGAATGTGTAACATTAAACGAAAAATCGGTGCGTCAAAATGATAGCACAAATTTCTTAAAATAACTAAAATATAAGAATATGTATAAAAAAAATAATGTTTCAATATTTCGTAACTCCACCTTTTGTTTGTATAACTGCCACTAAACGTTGTGGCATAGATTTATATAATTTTTTAACAAATTTGCTGTTTAACGCTGCCCAGTTTTGTTCAATGCAGGTTCTTATTCGTCAAGGGTTCGAAATTGTCTTCCACCGGCATATACTCATCTGGCTAAATAAGCCCAGCAATTTTCCATAATATTTCAATCTAGAGACCTGGCTGGCCATTCCAAGATTTTAATATTTTTCCGCGTAAAATATTCTTTTGCCAAGCTGACGCAGAAATAACGGCGGTGGGCGGAGCTAACACCCACCACCGCCATTGGCTGTGGAGGGGGGTGGGTGTAATTACCCCACCATCTCGGGGGTGGTTAAAAAGTTTTTGTTGTTAATTTTAAAGTTTCTCTTGTTAATTACTTTATATAAAGAACTGTTGCTCCATGAAATATATTGCCACAGCATGACTTAATAAGAAACTGATCCAATAGAATCGATACCCTCCTTCACTAAATGGTCAGGGCTGATACCGTTCGTGAGCAAGCAGAAAGGCACTCGAAGGTGTTTCCTAGAATCGTCTTGAACAAATAGAGAGTGAAAGAGAGATGCGGGTGGATCAATGTCAATCAAACTGGATCTCATGGGCCAACAGGTTCTTCAAAGTGTTTTTATTTGTCAGGAGAAAGGGGAAAACATTGAACGAGGCGTAAGGTAAGATGTCGCGTCGTGTCGGCTTTCCCTGGACGGTGCCGAATCTTGTTGGAATACTTGAAATTCCAGTCACGTGTCATGTATCGTTAAGGAGTTGTTGCGCAAATATAGTGCTGAACGTCGGCGTAGATCCAGACATAATCGTAGCGTGTTGTGGAGTATTTGTCTTGAAAAGTTCTCCAAAATACGATATCTATTCTATTTTGTTATTTTATTATGTATTATTTTTTAAGAATTTCTGTTAGGTTAATGATAGTCAATTAATAACACTATCCAACACCAACATTATTTTGCAATACCTGTTGGGTGATTCTTATACACTTTGTCATTCTAAAACCATATCCGAAAGCAGGATTGCTCTATCACGCAACGTTTTCGAAAAATATTGGTTTTTGTAAAAATGCATGATTTTGATAAATAATTACGAGTGTTACGCAAAAACTAAACACGCGAGAAGGGTCAAGTTTCAGTCAAGAGATAGAGGGGACTCTCCTCTGCATATTTATGTAGCCAATTATATTTTTATGTACTTCCTGTTCGGGCTCAACCGTCAGCTGACCGAAACGACCTCCACGATCCCCAAACAAGCTAGCGAGCCCGCCAACGGAGACCGCACCGGGTGAATTCCAACCGAGGTCGCCCCACTCTTGACGCAAGGCTGCGGATCCCACTCTTACGCTTTACTCCCGGCGGGGATTCTCATTAACCGTGAAGACTGGAGTCTTAAATTTAATAAAAAAGTCGCGTAAATTTCAAGCGTCGGTTGATGGATCCCTGCTGTCCGTGCAAGGAAAATAGGTTTCCATGGACCTGTTATTTCAATTATTTATTGTTAAAATAATGGTTTAAATGATTAAAGTTTCAAATTTTGTTTCTACATACATTATGTGAATTATTTTAATATTTCATTGTTAAAATAATTATTTAAAGAATGTACAAGTATTTACATAATGAATATAGAAACACATTTCTATAGATTATAAAAATTTCCGTAGATTATAAATTTTTATACTCTATAGAAATGTATTCCTATATTAATTATGTAAATACGTGTACATTGTCTAAACAGTTATTTGAACAATAAATTATTGAAATAATTCAAATAATGAATATAAAAACATATTGTGAAAATTTATTTATTTAATAAGTTATTTTAACAATAAATAATTGAAATAACAATTCAAATAATGAATATAGAAACAAATTGTAAAAATTTATTTATTTAAACAATTATTTTATCAGTGAACTATCGAAATGATAATTCAAATAATAAATATATTATCTTAACAATAAATTAGTGAAATAATTCAGATGGTGAATATAGAAACAAATTATGAAAATTTATTCCTTTTATCCGTTAACTGGAAACGAATCGAAGCTTCGAAGTTTCGAAGTGTCGATCCTTCGATTTTCATCACCGGAAGCTTCGAAATCTTCGACCTTCGAAGCAAAGTAACAGCCCTAGTACCAACGAGTTTCTCGTGCCAACTCTTCTCGTTTCTCGTCTTTGCTTACAAGGGGGCCGGCAGGGTTTGAAATCCATATGCTTATACATGGGTCAAAACCTTTTCAAACTATCGCTTCAATATTGCAATGAGCAGTTTAAAAGTGGTCACTTGTGTTTCCTAAAAGTCCAATTTATGTCTGTATAGAGCCCAAATTTCGAATTTCTACCTCATCGGGGAGTAATTAACAATATTCGGCAGAAAATTCGAATTCTGAAGCAAGTATGACGTCACAAGATGGCTGCCGCTGAGAGATTCTCTTAATTTCGCGAGATTTAGTGTTCGTATCGAAAAAAGGGCTCTATACAGACGTAGCGAAGACATGTACAAACACGGTGGTATGCATTTTTAATTGATTACTTACTTATTTAAGACGTAAAATGTCTAGAAAAAAGGCACAGGATAACATAGCGTGACAGTCAAGGCCAAATGCCTGCCGGCTCCCTTAAGGGGGGAGGGTCAAGCAAACAAGCGTTTCTTCTCGAATTTGTTTTGAAGAGAGCACAATATTTCTTTATTTACAAAAAATTGCATGTTATTGTGTAACATCTAGACAACCTATATCAATTTTGAGATTATAAAAATATTCATAAATAACTGAGCAGCAGCTGCTTGGATTTGGCTCCTCTAAAATGCGCTGTGCAACACACAGGTCGTTCTAATTATCTGAAATCACAAATCCAAAAGTTTTTCGTTAATATATAATAATACGCTTTGCATGAACCTAAATTAAAAAAAAAAAAATTAACAAATTACAAATTCTGCGCCACTTTGAAAAGAAGTCACAATTTTTTTTATAAAGAAATGGTTATAAACATTGTTAATTTCAATTTTTAAAAAAACTTTTAGGTACTAAAAAGTAGAATAGCATGTTTTCATATTTTTGAGAAATCTGCATTTTTCCGATTTTTTGACGTTTTTCATTTTTTACGACCACAGTTTGCAACAAAAAAATCTGAAAAATTCTCAAAACCGCACTTTAGGATGTAAAATATGCCACATTTTTTCCAGAATTTTAGGTAGCATCGAGGTGCGGAAAATGCGCGGAAAAGTGCGAAATCCAATTTACCCTGTAACTACCCTCACGGGCATGCTAGGGGGTTGCATTTTATTCAGAGGGATTTTTCTTTGACAGCTTTCGAATGGTTCATTAATGATTGAAAAACCCCTGAGGGTGTGTAGTTTAAATCACCGGCTAGGCCCTTTGATCGGGAACAAGCGTTAGTCTGGTGACTACGTCCATAATATCGATTACCGCCACGAGTTGCTAGAACTTGTTGCGCACGCTTGATTTTTACAACTTTTTTTAAAAATTTTTTAAGTATATAAGATAAGTAATAAGATTTTTATAACTTTTAAGCTGTAACAAATTGTTAACTCTTTGCACTCGGCGCTATTTTCAATCTAAAACTAAATTTTTCTTCCGTCTTACAATATTTTCATTTTATTCATACGAAACTGATCCGATTTCTACATATAATATTTAAATGTTTAGTAATCTATTAAATAGAAATTTTGTAATGTAACAAATATTTTGTAAAATTTTTTGTAATTTCTTTGAAATAATGCCACAACAATTTCTAGTGGTGCTTCAGAGTCACCACTCGAGTGCAAAGGGTTAAACGGAAGACGTCTTCTTACGAAATGTGAGAAACATACGGTTACAGCAACATGAAGAATTTCTCTCTGAATCGTTCGACGCTTTGTAATATCGAATGAATACGTGTGCAAAATCAATTTGAATTTTTTATTGCACGAATGAAATAGTGATTGCCATACACGCGCGACAATTTCAGCGAACGTCACTGTGAATCCATTTCCGGAAAATCAAATAAGGTAAACGGATAGTAGATAAAACAAGATTATTTGCAGCGTTCGTAATGCGATCGTTATTACACAGTTCAAATAAAATAATATTTTAAAAGGGAAGTGAATGTTGAATGATTCAATTGTTTTATTGTTCAAATAGAATAGTCTGACCTTTCCTGGATTTATCAAAATAAAAAAAAAAGTCGAATGATTTATTTTCGAAATATGAGTTCCAGACCCCGCGGTCTCCCTCAAATCGCCGGGCACGCTGCCTCGGAGCAATTCTTCTGTTACATCGGGGGGGGGGGGGAGGGGTCTAGACGCTTTATCGTTCCTCGTCCCGTAACAAAATCAAATAAAAATACGAATAAAAGAAACATGTGATTTTCATCTATTCCAAATACTCGTCACGAATAAAGAAATTGGATAAATCATCTTCTTACATCGAGCCTCGAATAAATCTCAAAGTTACGCTGAAAATCATACGTCGAAAATCAAAGATACATTTCCGTAGCGAGTATCTGTCGGGATTCACCGTAAGATAAATGGTGGCGCTGCCTTCGGCTCTCGAATACAGTGAAATCTCGTTGTATGTCAGTCCCGCTGTTCTTTTTACTGACACTGATACGAAATCGGTGGTTCTCACCGAGCGTCCCATTTGAGATACACAGGGCACGCTGGAAACCTAAGATTCATACCGTTTGAAAGTCATAAGAAACCTATGACATACAATCGCGACTGACGTTCAAACGGAAGGAATATCCGTCTCCGATATAAAGTTGCACGGACAAGCGGACAGCGAAGCTCGAGAGCTGTCGTCGCCGAGGAGTGTGCCACACATTGTCGGCTATATCGGAGTGAGACCAGAAGACCACTACTAATCCAATTGCAAAACTTCTTTATTTTTCGTAATTTTTTTATGAAACTTTTACCAACATATTCGTGGCATTTTTCAGCGTGATTCGGGCGGGCGTCCTCCAGGGGATTTATTTCTGTTGGTCAGGAGTGCGGTGCGAAGTGGGTCAGTGGAGCGAGGGTGAGTCTGGTCATGAATGAATGGTGGGGTAGGAAGCGTTAAGGCAAGGAGTGGGAATCGAGGGACACGATGACCTACTGCCGAGCGTCGCACAGTGGGCCATTTGGACGAAATCGGATTCGAAATCAAGGAACTTTCGATAGGAATGAGGTAGAGCGATGAAATTTTTTTTAAATGAAAGCTGAAACTTAGTAGAATATGGGAAAAATAGAGAGATTGTGGTCCGAACGTTTTTTAACCTCGAGAAAATTCGTTAAACGCGCACAAATTCAAGAAAATGTTAGTTTTTTCAATACCACGCCCGGAAAAAAATTTTTTCTAACATGCTATACATCATTTCCCATAGATTTTTTCACGCTGATTTCAAATCTGGTCTCAAAATTTGTCTTCGATCTCAGGATTTTGTAAAAAATAGATTTTTGTGACAAAAACTAATGAAGTCATTTTTTCGTTGAAATGATTGGATGGTAATAATCTCTCTATTTTTCCCATATTCTACAAAGTTTCAGCTTTCATTTAAAAAAAAATTTCATCGCTCTACCTCATTTCTATCGAAAGTTCTTTGATTTTGAATCCGATTTCGTCCAAATTGCCCACTGTGCGTCGTCGCGCCGTTTAGGGTGAGGTGTTTAGCGGGATATGATGAGTGCGGGAAGGTACGTGTGATGGTAAAGTGGATTGGTAACTTAACTATCGGATTGTTCTTATGTCCTGTTGTGTTTGTGTTACATTAAATGTGTACTTAGAGCTACGCAAACATAAGGCCGAATAAATAATTTTATTTATTTATCACCGACAAAGATTTGGAGACAGTGAGGTTTTTTAAAGGACTTTTAGGGCTATTTTTAATGAATCAACCTGGATCTTGGCCTACCAACCTCTCTCGTTTGGTGGATATTGAAGTAAGTAGAACAGAGTACGATTAATCCGGCGTCTGGGAAACAGGCGTTTATGAAACTTTACGGTCTATAGTATTAACTCTCGAACTTACCGCGGAGAGTTCCGCGAAGTCTTCTGGCTTCTTAAATTATTTTACGCTCAAAACTTAACACAGAAGAAGTTAATAGGAAATATTGTTTCCTTTACATCGTTACAGTAGTTAAAGCAAGTATTGCGAAGGGGTTGTTGGTGTGAAACAGTTTCCTACCTTCCATAATTTATTTTCGATTCATTATTAATTCGGAACACGTCCGTCAAAAATGATTAAATACATTAATATAGTTATCTATAATTTAAAAAAAACGTTCCTTTTTTCAGTTTTTTGTTATTAGATAATGTATATCATTTTACTTACATATAGTATTAATGTTTGTTTAATGAGTCCCATTAGATAATTGTCGTTATTTTTTCCTTTATTCCTTATATTCATGTTTGGAATTTGAAAAATTTGTAACGCAGAAGTTATTTCTGTTCAGATATTATAAATTTATAAATAATAAATTCCTTCTGTTTGAAACCTTCGCATGGATTGTTCAACGTCTTATTACTTATTACATTATTATTTTTTAATTTTTAATTATAATTTGATTACATCGTAATTCGTAATTGATGTAATTTAATTACAAAGTATTTTGTAATTGTACTCCATTGCAATTCGAAGATCTGAATTATAAATTTGTAACCGTATCGATTACATATCGATCGGGCGGCGTGTCGCATGAGCAACGCGGACCCCCACCACGACGTCCCTGGTCGTCCTGTCATCCTTCTCTTAATGAAGGATCGCAGGATTCCCCACTAATTAGCGTGCGCGCGCATCGATCCCCACGCGATACGGATCGAATGAGGTCGATGCGCGACAGAATTAGGCCACTCTACGTCTGGGCGCGAGCTTGTTCGGGTTTGGGAATTTCGGGCTGTCCGGTACGCAGCGAGCGAGTCAAACCGACTCAGGAGCGATACAGTCAAACCGACTGCGTTCCTTCATCTCGCGATAACCTCAAACTGAGGAAGTGTCGTACAAACCGCACGACACGGGTCCATAAAGTCCTACAGGCGGCAATCAACGGCCGTAGCGATTAATCAAATAATAACTACAACGAGACGAAGGAAACTGTATCGGTCTCGAGTCGTATTCTCCACAAAGGGAAGTTAATTTTCTTGCTCGTTTCGGTATATCTCCGTGCGGAGCTTCGCGGTATATTTCGTACCGAGTCAGTGCGGTTAACGTCATTCCACCGACACCGGAACGCCTCCGAATCCACTGACTAGTGACGACGGAGGCGATCCTCAGGGTCGGCTGTCTGACCGACGCCTCGTACGTGTCGTCATTCGGGCACTTTTCCTGAGTAATCAGCTAGTGCTCGTATGCTACGACGACTCACGTTCGTTCGGAGAATCACGACGAGAACGCGTAACCTCCGGGACAGCGTGACGTGAGTAACGTACGATTAAAGTATAAGAAAGGGACCCAGACGTGGAGCCAGGACATGGCTCGGGTAACTGCCTACGCGATGGCGCGATTCTACGAAGTCGCGATCGATTAGGCGCGAATTGCGAACAGCATTGATCTAGCAACCGTCGTATTGCGGTTACTGTACATATAACGAAAACCAGAATATATCTTACTTCTACCTCCAACATCGTCTCCGAATGATTCAAAGTTAGTTTGAACCTCTCCGTCTTCCAGTGTCTGGAGGCACGAACCTTATCTTACTAGGGTCGTAACCGTCCCTATTTCTCTATCGGAAACTCAACATTGATACGTTTTCTCTCACGCGCCTTCTTCGTGTGGAGGCGACAGCGTGCGCGTGGTCTGCGTGCGTCCACGACGTCGCGTGGAGGCGCGGCCGGTCGGGGACGGGTTCCGTATTGCCTGGTTCATTCCACCAACACCGGAGTGCACCCGAACCCACTGAATAGTGACGACGGGGCAGTCCTCAGGGTTGGCCGGGTGAGCTAAGGTCTTGTACGAGTCGTCATCCGTGCATACTCCCCGAAGCCTCGGCTTGGTGTATGGGTGTTACGACGACCCAGTCGTCCGGCGGAGTCGCGACGACAAGGTTTGGATGCGGTCAAGGTCGCTCCTCCATCACCGGAGATCATTCTGACCCGCTGCAAAGTGATCGCGAATGATCTTCTCAGGGTTGGCTGAGCGATCGTAGCCTCGCACGAGTCGGCATTCGTGTGCGCGTCCCGAGAGATCGGCAGCGTGTACGGGTGTTGCGACGGACCTCGATACAGCGGGCGAGACCGCTCGGACGCGTCGGGACGACCGCGTAGAAAGACACGGCAGTAACACAAAGAAGGAGAATAAAACGGTTACAAATTACAATATAATTTAATTACAATGTAATTCAATTACTTTGTAATTATAATTCCTGGAATAATTCAATTGTAATTCAGCATAACTCTGTATGTAGGTCTCTGTATTACGACTGCACCGGCGAGTGCAATACAGCGCATATGAAGAACTGTTAAAAAAACGATTGCAGTCGAAGGTCGCAATTGCACCGGCGAGTGCAATACAGCGCATATGAAGAACTGTTCAAAAAGCGATTGCAGTCGAAGGTCGCAATTGCACCGGCGAGTGCAATACAGCGCATATGAAGAACTGTTCAAAAAGCGATTGCAGTCGAAGGTCGCAATTGCACCGGCGGGTGCAATACAGCGCATATGAAGAGCTGTTTTATGGCCTATTGCGACTGTACCGGCGAGTAACAACCGGGGGAATAACGTTCGAAGCTCAATTACGACTATTAAGATACTATAACAATACTGTTCCTCATTCTTTGCCCGTAGTAAGTTCTGAAATAAAAGGAAAGAAATGATTGCGAAAATATCTTGTTTAACCCTCCGGGTGCTGTGCCGCAGTCATTTTTGACCCGCTCGTTTCACCACCACTTTCACTGCTTCCGCGACGGAAACGCTTGCGTACGTCACTATACCTGGAAAATTGGGCTGTTCGTTTTCACGTAGAAATTATGCGCGCGTTTGTGTCAAATAGAATTTATTTTAAACTTAACAAATGCCCTGTCACCGGCCGAACTAACCTTGGGTGACTAGTTGAATTGGATACAATGAATTGTAGCGGTGGTACGGTATAGCGCGATTACTGACTCTGATTCTGAAGCTGACCTTTTCTGATGCGAACTTTGCCGATTCTGCCGCTCTGCTCCGAGGCCCACTTACTCGTCACCTCGGTGGTGACGCGATTTTTTGGCCATGGGCCCGTTTTCGGGGGAAGAATCATCCCCATTCGTTGATTTGACTTGAGGGCGGAGGTTCTTCTGAAACAACCCTCACCGGTGGAGGAGGAAGTCCCCACCTCAAGTCAATAAGGGAGAGTTCCCAAACTGCGCGATTTATGGGACCCCGGAGCAGCGCGACGAAGGCCTAAGTGGCCCATGTACGCCGTGCTAGCCAAGTGGCTAGCAGCTAATTTATTGCCCCTTGGCCGAGGTCCGGTGACGAAGACCAAGGGCTGGAAAAATGTGCGTTTACTGTCTCTGGTTTTCGTCCGTTTGACGAAAACCAGAGACACGGTTATTGGGGTTGTAGCGCAACCCGAGCGTGCCTCGCGTCGTGCGGAAGAGGATTTACGACCTCTTGTCCGCCGCGTGTAGTGGGCCATAAGGCCCGCTGTGTCCGAATCCGGAACCCTCAAGTACCTCGCGGACGGTACACGGTATGAGGGTCGCACGGATTGACTTATGGCCACTTTTCCAATGCCATCAGCTCGAATCCTCAAGCGCCTCGCGTGCGGCAACTCAAGGATTTAGCATTCTTCGTGATTAGTCGAAGGACGGACAAAAATCGGAAAAGGGCTTAGTCACGCATGTGTATTTTTTGGGCGAAAGAGCATGCTCCGTGCAGCTGTAACATCCTCGCTTGCGTTACGGCCGGAAATGCGAGGACTCACGGTACTTTTGTCTGCGAGGGATCGAACAATACCTATTATCTCAAAGCAGCCTTTTTTTGTCCTCTGGGGACCAAAACCTTACGGATAGCTTAGTTTCTTACGATACTCTGCTAAGGGAGGTCGTATGCGACAAGACGCAAATCGATATTGTATATTGATAAGTTTTCATGTTTCTGGTATCTATTGTTGAATGTTTTTATTTATCTGTTTGTTATGTCCATACAATCTACAAACGAGCCAACATGTAATACATACAATAGAAATATTGAATTAATATTATTTTTTCGTAAATCACAATGCTGTTATATAATACTATTGTCACGTCCCGCGTAGCGTCGCGTCCCACAGTGGTCCAGGTCGAGGAATTAACGAGATTTATAAAAAATTGGGATTAGCACAATCATGTAAATATCAACACTTTATGAATCCTATTTTTCATCGAAGTAATTAATTACTACTAAAGGTAATTACCTCATTTCGTATTGAAATCCTGTCGAATCATTAAAAGACCATTACGTGAATCCTGTAGACCATTTGAAAACAATTAACTTTATTAAAATTGGACCAAACTGCTTGAATTTGTTCTAAATGTTAGGATTAATTTACTGAGTAATGCATAAATAATTTTTTTTAAAGTTGCTATTGATCGTAATTGTGAAGAAAAAATTACAGGTCTCGACTTTTAAGTTTGTTTTTCTGTGAAAATTTAAAGGTGCTGTGGCGGCCTTGGCGACGCACAGTGACGCAAAGAACTTTCGATAGAAATGAGGTAGAACGATGACATTTTTTTAAAATTAAAGCTGAAACTTTGTAGAGTATGGGAAAAATAGGGAGATGATGGTACGAACGCTTTTTAACCTTGAGAAAATTCGTTAAACTTGCATAATTTCAAGAAAATTGTGGTTTTTCCAATCCACGCGCAGAAAAACTTTTTTTAACATGCTATACATCATTTCCCATAGATTTTTTCACTGATTTCAAATCTGGTCTCAAAATTTGTCTACGACTTCAGGATTTTGCAACAAATAGATTTCTGTAACAGAAACTAATGAAATCATTTTTTCGTTGAAATGATTTGATAAGACACTAGTTTGAAAGTATATCGTATTCTCATATATAAAACACAATAAAAATAATAATAATGAAGTATTTGAACGTTTTGAGTTACTTCCGAAACATGAAGCACTTCGCATCTCATCACTTGACGTATCGCTGTCATTGCTACTGGCACTTTCTGCAGACTGTGTGTGGCTGTAACGTGGTATAAATTAGATATCTATTGTCCATAATTATATTTTCATTTACAGAGGAAGTAAGGTATTTAAGGTTTTGAGGTATTTAATTTTTTTAACTCACGTATTTTATATAGGGTGTCTGTTTGGGCCGAAGTGTGAAAGAAGAGTGTTTGGGTCTCGGTGACAGTGGTAATGTGTTTAGGGACGTCAAGCGCAGGGCGTACGTAACTGATTGAGTTTTTCGAGTGGATGCGAAAATTATATATATATATATATATATATATATATATATATATATATATATATAGAGAGAGAGAGAGAGAGAGAGAGAGAGAGGACCGATCTTGTGGAGCACGTGTAGCCGACTCAACGTTTAAGTTACTAAACGTATGACATACACCGATATACATTCATTTCGACCAGCCTGACACCAAATCCCTACATAAATTATACAATGATTATTCTGTAAATTAATTAAAAAAAAATAAATACCTTTTCTTGAACAAGTGCGGTCTTTTCTACCTTATATGATATTGTCCTTTCAAACGTTCATTGATACTGAAATTCTGTCTGATCCGTAATTAGAATTGCGAGGTGATATATTTTACTACTTTCCGATGTGAAATTGCTAATATAAAGATACAGTGACAAAACATAATAAAATTAAAAAAAAATGCGTTAGTCGACAGAATTTGAACGCTGGTCGTCCAGCTGAAAACTTGGCACGCTGGCAAACCAAATCTTGTTGTACCGTAGAAAAAATACGGCATTACACAGGAAATAATGAAACTCGAAATCTATTCAGTATCTGCCGCTATAATGATATATATTCGTGAACAGGACAATGAGATCTATAAGTGTGCAAAGTTTCAACAGAATCGGTGACTCGAAGGTCGTGGCGTCTTGCGAAACGTGCAAGGGTCAGAAACTTTTTCAAACTGCCGCTTCAATATTGCAATGAGCAGTTTATAAGTGGTCAATTGTCCTTCCTGAAGGTTCAATCTAGGTCTGTTCAGAGGCCAAAATGCGAATTTCTGCCTCATCGTCGAGTAATTTGCAATATTCGGCAGCATACATATTGTACATATGTAAACCTCTACTATCGATTTGCATTATCGACCGTATTCTATCGCAACGTACAGTGTTTGAATGGTGCCTTTTTTCTAGACATTTTACGTCTTAAATAAGTAAGTAATCAATTAAAAATGCATACCACCGTGTTTGCGCATGTTTTTGCTACGTCTGTGCAGAGCCTTTTTTTCGATACGAACACTAAATCTCTCGAAATTAAGAGAATCTCTCAGCGGCAGCCATCTCGTAACGTCATACTTGCTTCAGAATTCAAATTTTCTGCCGAATATTACATATTACTCCACTATACAGACGTAGATTGGACTTTTAGGAAACACAATTGACCACTTCTAAACTGCTCATTGCAATATTGAAGCGGCAGTTTGTCTAGATTTTGACCCTTGCATACGTATATGGATTTCAAACCATGCCGGCCCCCTTAAGGGTGCGTGGCCGTTTGAGCTCTCCAATGCTATCGGAGAGTGCTATTCCTATCCTGCAAAATAAAACACTGACGAATTTTTCTCTCGAGAGTAAATCGCGACAGTTTTACTCTCAGAGACACGACTTATGTTTTTTTAATGTAATTTTTCAGCATCGTGCGATACCGAAATTCGTTTTACAAGGAAAGTTTTCCTTGTGATTAAAAAAATTTGAATCAGTGATATTTTTTAATTTCAAAATTTACGTCCACAATCAGAGACCTCAAAACGTTATATTTCAAATTTTTGCGGAAATCAAATAATTTTTGCAAATACACGACCGACATTTTTTTAAATTTTGAGTGCAGATCTGTAACCGGCGATCCCGAAAACCTTAGAATACTAATTTTTTAACAGAACGAACAATTTCTTAACGTACACGTTCGCCATATTGGATCTGCCATTTTGTTTTTTTAAATTTTGCGTTCAATTTCGTAATCGGCGACCATCAAAACATTAAAACACAAATATTCAATTAAATCTGGGTCCATGACGGTCTTCCTGGAAATTGCAATCCGCCTAGGTAAGGGGCCACTTCTGTAAGGTCCTGGTCTGCGCAGGGACATGATCGTATGCAGGAAAAAGAAGGAGATATTGGTGGAAGATTCGCTTCCTTGTTGGTCTAGTGATGGGATATTGATCGGATTTGTTGACGCAGGCGCGACGATTGTAGCATGAGTAAAGTACAATTTTGGCTAAAATGGGGTACTTTAGTCATCCCGTATAATTTCGCAAAATGATTTGATTATGAAAAATGAAAGTATAACATGTGTATGCCAATCAAATGGTAATAATAATTTATCAAAAATATGTAACACGCTTGTTTCGTCGTCTCGTCCTGGACACTTCCGGTTTTTCCTGCCAATAATAGTACCCCACTACTGTCGTCACAATATAGATACATTACTGCGCCGGACGCGCATGCGCAAAAACCCCGACGAAAATCCCCCCACTGAAGTAGTCAGGTCATCCGGCTGACGGAGCTTGCGAGTTAGTCTTGCCTAAGCCGTCGAACCGTCGAACCCGATCTACGCGATGAAGGTATGTAACTTTTTAAGTTTTATATAAAAATGTTGTTTAACCCTTTGCACTCGAAGCTATTTTAATTCCAAAATGAAACATTTCTTCCGACCTAGAATATTGCCCTCCTATATATATATTTTTCATGTTATATATACGAAAATAGTGCAACTTACTCGTACAATACCGAATGTTTAGTAATTTATTAAATACAAACAAATTTGATAATGTAAAAAATATTTTGAATAATGATACAACAATTTTTAGTGGTGCATTACAGTCATCATTCGAGTGCTAAGGGTTAATAAGACTTTTGGACACCCCCACCCCGAACCGCTCTTTTCGAAATATGACATAGATTATTCTAGTCCTTTTTTACATGCTGCACACGAAATGTTGTCGTTTTTGGCGCAAATGTCATCTTATTTATTTAATATATCTTATTTACCCGGTTACCCGAGTGCCCAGGAGATGCCCCCGCGCCGCACCGATTTTGATAAAATTTAAATATACTGTAAAACTCAATATTCTGAACTTTCTCCTATACATATAACCGCTGTTCAGCATTAATTTATGAAATATTCGCGAAAAACTGGAGTTACTACTACATTGAATTTTGCCTGTATGTGTACGTCCGAGGGGTGCGTATGTGTCAGCATGGTACGATCGCGCGACTATTTCTACAGATATATCACGGTGTTTGTGCCCTTCGGCGGCCGTTGTCACAACGAAGTGCGTCGCGGCGATCGATTTCTTCGGTTGTTTTCCCCTGAAAGTCGCGTCGCGGACTTCGCGTTTTTTTGTTTCGACCTACCTCGTTTTTAACTTTCCGGCACGTAGTCACCTCAGAGCAGCCATTTGCAATGGTCGCGCTACTAACGAACGCCATTTCTCGACGTGCCGGGTGTAAGTACGTATTATCGGGTTTGGTTTGGACTACATTTGGATTAGTTTTCGAGGTAGGTTTGAGTTAGTCTTGAGTTAGATTCAAAATTTACTGTGCAAAATTCAATGTTAGTGTATATCACCATATAAAATATATTTCTTTTGCAAAAAATTTATATTAGGATGAAAATTGACATGAATAATCATATAATAATCATTTTTATGCATAATACAATTTTGTAAAAATTATATATCAATCATTTTTATGTGTTCTTAATTTGTTTTTAATATATGTTTTACACCTATTGGAAAAGTAATAAGAATGTAAGGATAGATCGAAATTGTTTATAGCGAATAGCGATTTGTTAAGTTTGCTAATTTTGTTTACATTGAATGTTTTTAAAAATAAATTCTTTGTTAAATTTATTAATTATATTGGTAAATTTAATTTTCTGTAAACAATTTCCGATATATATTTATACATTAATAACCAAATTACGAGAAGTGTCCGAAAACAGGCCATTTGTCCGCACTGTGCGGCGGTCTCTTTATTTTCCGAGATATTCGAAAAAAACTGTCTATTTTGATGAAAAATTCTGCCTATTTTGAATGACCGAATTTGTTCTTTAGGGTGGGGGAGGGTTCTTTCGTTAATACCTACAATGCACAACAAACTTTCGTTAATACACCCTATGAAAGTATCGAGTCGATGGGGTCAATGTTCTTCCACTTTGCAATCAAATTCGCAGAAGTTATTTATTCATGATCACTATAAGTTGTTTCTATATATGTATTCATTGAGTGATACATGTTATTATTTATTTCCAGTGTTTTCAAATGGGTGAGGTTGGCCAACGGATGCAATGCTGGTTCGCTCTTTACCTCACGCACTGGTTCCTCGGTCACCCCAGGGTCTCCTGTTTCCTTTTCAACGGTTAAGAAGTAATTTTGCAGGTATTTCCTCATTATTTCTTTATCAATGTTTTAATTTGAATAGATTTTGTTTTCTTGAATTTGGAATTTATAGGATACGGGTCTTAGGGATTGCTATTCCCTTATAACTTCTGCGAAATATATTCTTTACGTTCCTTGAGTTTTAGCGCCTTATATATATATATATATACACATTAATAACCAAATTACGAGAAGTGCCCAAAAACAGGCCATTAGTCCGCACAGTACTGCGGTATCTTTATTTTCCGAGATATTTGCAAAAAACTGCCTATTTTGATGAAAAATTCTGCCTATTTTGAATGACCGACTTTGTTCTTTAGGGCGGGGGAGTGTTCTTTCGTTAATACCTACAATGCACAACAAACTTTCTTTAATACACCCTGTGAAAGTATCGAGTCGAAGGGGTCAATGTTCTTCCACTTTGCAATCAAATTCATAGAAGTAATTGTTCGCGAGAGGAAATGGGTTTTAATAATTGGAATGGTTTCTTTATCACACACTGTTTTATTCTGTACATCCGATCTCTACAAGAAACCATGCAAGACTGCCGCAGGAGACTGTGTGCCTCGCGTGGCTGCGCGGCAAACCTCGCGTCGATCGGCAAACCTCGATCGCGACCCTTTTTTTGGTCTGATTACCGACTTATTTGTCCCCAGGTCGTAGCGGCTTTTCACGCCGACCGGCAAACCTCGGTCCCGACCATGGGGCACAATGCTTCGGTGTTTTATTTTATAATCCGTCCCCGAGCACAATGGGGGACCCGGAATCCAAGAACCAATGTATAACCATAACAGAATGATAGAACGATAACTAACTATAGAACGATATAATTACATCACTAAAATGAGGCTACGGTCTAGCCGCGGCGGGAACAGTAATTTTTTCATGATCACTATAAGCTGTTTCTGTACTATATGTATCGATTGCCAAATGATTCCTTCAAATATCTCAATGCTTTAAATTTGACTGTGAGTTCCGACCTGACATGAGTATAGAAATGCCGCGAGTGGAAATACTGGAACATTTCGGCAAGAAAAAAACGTAGATAAAACGAAAATATACGAAATAGACATAATAAAGGATTTATTTTGTACATATTAAGAAGCAATATTTTATTCACTATATTGTCGTTTAATCTATTTCTTTTTTTTCTTTACTAATTATTTCGCCAGTCTTTGAGAATACTCTTTCGGAAGGAACAGATGTTGCCATAACACAAAGATACTCCTTTGCAAGCTTTGATAGTGTTACGTCCCAAGTGGGATGAATTACGATTTTAAGAGGATAGGACGCAGTTTCAAACCTACCTGCATACACCGGCTATGGTTCGGGAAATTGAGGATCGTTTAAATAACTTTGTACCCTTATTTTGAAAACAACAATATTATTGATTTATTCAAAGTGTGGTTCTGAATCAGAGATTACAAATTTGATTTTACAAATATGGTTTATATAGCGCATATACTGGAGTGCTTACAAATAGTTTGATAATAATAATAATAATATTAATATTACCGTGATCACGGGTTCGAATTCGGTTACAATATACTCCGACTGCTGACACTGGTCTTTGAAACGGTTTGTCGCGAAACAACTGAATGAACTATTTTAACTTCAAAAGAGGTTACTGGACTATTGACTATGACTGAATAACTGATTGTTGACGATTGTCTGACCGACTGACTGTTTATAACTGAATTTGAGGAGTTGGTCCCCCTTTTTATGAGATGGACAGTCCTTTGTTTTTCAAAGATGCTGGCACAGGAGTCTCTACCTTGCATCTTTTTACCTTCTTGATGTCTTCTGGCTAGTGTGTCGACACTCCTATTGAGGTGTCCGAAAGTGTCGTCAGTCCGCCTGTCCTACTCCGCGGGGTCGTAAATCCCGTTTCGCTTGCTCGCGGACGATATTCGGGCCTTGAAGGAGTTACTGGGTAGCTACGTCTAGTTGAAATGAAACTCGACGTTTTAGAACAACACTTCAATATATTTTAACTTAACATTTACAAGTCAGTTGGCGAGGTATGACGCGTGCAACGAGTTTTCTAGACGCGATCGATGTGTGTTTTCTTATAGGTATCTTAGCTTTCTGCGGTTCGGTGTCGTGTCGTCTATAAAGTCAACTCGGGCTCTTCTTCTATTGGTTAATGGGTGGTGCATTTGGTCGTCGGAGTGGGGATGCGATTTGGTGGAATTGTGTTTAGATGATCTGAATGGATTAGGTGTGAGAGATATGGGAAAGATGGTCTGGAAAATTAAATGTTTGTGTATTGCCCCTTCAATGGGCTCGTTCACGGAGGTCTCCAAGTGGTGTCCGATGACACTCCAAATCTTGGGACCGTCGCTTCGCCTAAAGTGTTTTGGTTATCGCAGCCGACCGTGTTTATTATAACTCACTTTCGGTCTGTGTGGGACCGAACACCTACCATGAAGTCGGCATCCCTTCTTGCAATTTGGCATAATTGGACACCCTTTCTGTTCGTTCTCAGGGTGTAACTGATCTTTGCTGCGTGTCTTGCAGGAAGATAAGTTGGAGTCGTTTTGCGCGCTACCTAACTGCGTAGAATTTTTAACGTGTATCTTAATTCTATTTATTTCTCCTCGCGTGACATCACTGGGTTTGCATTGTCACGTTGCCCTGATTTTCCGGCCCGTCCGACGGAAGAAAACCTGGGTAACGGCGGGTTTTCATAGACCGTGAGGCCGGGCCACGCTCGGCCGCGCGATACGTGGTCCACCCGTGACAAACGGTATCTCGTAGGCTCGATTTTCCCGACGGATCTTACAAGGTTCGAGACTTGAAACGGGCGCCAGACACTCGCAAGTGTCACACGAACAATTCGTAACGAACGCGAGACGCGAATTATAACACCGAACCTACGAGAGCCGCGCTAGGTTCTGAATAGCGACAGCCTGGGCCATGATTCTACGCGGAGGGAATACGGGACGTTTCCCGCGGCGGAAAGGTTTCTCATGAGAAAAGCGAACACGGGTATGGGCTTGGAACGAACATTTATTTAGTCCGGTTGTTACAGGCGGCTGCCGGGAAGGCCCGGCAGCGATGGAAACGAAGCCCGCGCGGTTTTACAAAAATGTACGACAGTTGGACGGTCGCTCGCGCTTCTTACACCCGGCTCTATTCTATCGCAATTTTCCTGACTGTAATCTAGTGTTGGTAATTCGCGGTTGCAAAGTTTTATTCGCGGAGGCGGCTTCTGTTGAGGTGGTATGTTAAAATTTTGGCACTGATTCGCGTAGTGCCCTATCTTCCCGCATCGGTTACATTTTATCGGTGTGTTCTGTCTAAATGGATTGCTTCCTACTGGTTTTTCAAACGGTTGCGTTGTCGGTCTAGGATTAACAGGCCGTTCTGTTTGTCCGGTCCATGTCCTATCGGTTGTCGGTCTACCGATTCCGCGTCTATTTCTGGAGTCTCGCTCCCACATTTCGGCTTCTAAGGCGTAGCCTTGTGCTTCCGAAATATTACTCGGTTTATTTGGATACACGAGGACGGCAAGCTCATAACGCAAGTTCCTAACATATGTTCTAACGGCTTCCTTATCTAAAATGCTAAGAGCAACTTGCCTCGTCGTAGGGCGCGAATTCTCGTTTTGTGTCGCGTACCGATATTCATTTAACTGCTGTCTAAAGCGAAGAGTATAATTCATCACGCCTTCCGTCTTTCCCTGAATTATATTATTCAATTTATCTCTCGCGGCGTCTGGCGAAACACTTGGGAACACGTATGTTCGCAACGCGTCGTATAATTTGTCGTAACTATTACTTTCTAAATACCGAATGCTTCTTTCCGCTTGATCGATGATTTTAGTAGTAAGTATTATGTCAAGTAAAATATCCGGTTCGTAGCAACGAGATCTAGCGCGCTTAACCAGTCGTATACAATCCTCAACCCCGGAGTCATCCCGTTCTTTGAGAGGTTTTATGGTGTCGACCAGGTCTTTGGCCCTTTTAAAACGATGCTCGTCATACCTGGGCTCCGTATTGTTGCTAACCTGGCCGGAGTTTTGTCCAGATGTACCCGGTAGTCGGAAGTGGTTCTTAAATGATCCGTCTCCTTCGTCCATTTCCCTTTCCTCTGCGGGATGTCCCGTAGGGTTGCCTGCAGCGATGTCACCATACGTAGCTGTAGTCTCGTCGTCCGCAAGCAGTGGTTTTAATACTTTATGGAATGGCAGTGTTTCCTGTCTTCTTTTGTCGTTTTCAGTTGCCAGTATCGCAATATTTTGCGTAATTTTTTCCTGTTGCGTGGTCAAGGTTTGGATAGATTTCGTGAACGCCACGATAGCTTCTTCGAGAGGATTGGACATCCTGATTTTTCCCTTCTTTGGTCCGTTATACAAATCGTGACGACCTTCTGGACTTGTCCCTCAGCTTTCAACAGGTTCCGTGGATCCGGTTGTCTCCCGAGTTTTCCAGTCGTCCTCTTGTGTATATCCTGGCAGGATCGCCAAAATGTTACGGGGAAAAACGTAACTTCAACAAAGATACCGCCTAGCGATCGCGTTCCGTAGATACTCGGTCGAATAGGGGTTTAAAATAAAAGAGACACAGAATTTAGTCTAAGACTGACACGAATATTCTGGTTCTTTATTGGAGGTTCTCCGGTTTAAGTACTATTTCTTATCGCTATGGATGCGCTGGTTTTTGGGGGTGGGTGGATACAGTCATCGGGTACTATCTGCTAAGGGCAAGGTACAGGGGCGATCGGTGGCTGCTTGTTTGTTATACAATGTGTCATCGGTCCTGAGTCATCTAGTCGTTACACGTTCCAGCTCAATAGTAATAATCCGTCATAAACCGCTCCATACAGAGCAGCGCCGGGGGACGGTACCTAAACAAACCGAGTCTATCGTAGGTATGCCTATCCCCATCTGTGCCGCGGCTGTTGGCCCAATTTTTGAGGCCGAAGGCCGTCACGCTACACAGTATGTGTGACCGCTGTAGCCATTATTTCGAATTCAGCCGAAAATGCGTGTGAAACGAGGCCTGCCTCTTCCACTCTGAACCAATCGGCCGCGCATTCGTATCTAGATACGTCACCGCAGTCCTGCCGGGGAACCTTCTTCTAAGCTTCGCATCAATACAATGTCATCACTTCGAACCCATACGAAATGGCGTCTTGACACCCTCTACAATCGTGTAGTAGTGGGCGGTAACAGTTTAATATCTTAGTCCACTCCTATAATCCACACTGTATACGAAGGCAGCGATGAATGGTTTCCCCGATGCCTTCTCTCAATATGTAGTATATAATATTGGGCACCTTGGTGAGGAATAGGTTGTACACTGTTTGGTATAATAACTTTATTCCTCTATAGTATGTAGCGGCCCGGCTGCCGCCACACCGCTCCCTCTTGTATACCGAAGGGTACCAGGGTTTTTCCAGGGAGACACCGGCGTGACCTCGGTATGGACATACCTGGTACCTTCCTCTGCGCGGTTAGACTGTTATAAATAGCGCCAAAAAGCCTACCGAGTTCAGTTGGTTGCTCGCTGCCGTTCAGGACCACTCCTGTCAAACGTTGTATCATCACCGAAATAATAAACACCGTGTATACATCCCAAGCGACTTTCCTACCGCGTGTTATTGAACCAGTCTCTACAGGTACGATGGTTCGCGTTATAACTGTTCGTTTCGAGATTTCTTAAATGGTACTTGGTGGTTCGCGATATATGTTTATTTCGGAGAGTTCGTCTCGTCCGTCTGCCTGTTCGATTTGTATCTGCTCGGTCTTGTCGTGTCCTGTCTATCGTCAGTTCGGTTTTTTCGTGATTGGATGATTTTGGATTTAGGTGGGAAAATATAGTGTTTTGTAATTGGACGTGGGTGCATTGGGAGGAGTTTTGAGTTGATGGGAGTGGGAGACTGTCAGGGATTCCTGGTTTTGTCTCCGTTCGTCAATGGCGTGATTTATTACTGTGTTTCGTTCGTCGTTTCGTTAGTTTGGTCGCATGTGCTGTCCATCTGTCGGGGTCAAGATTGTCGAATTGCGGTGGTCGTAAACTTATTTTTTCGGTCGTTTATACCTACTTCGCACGTGTTTTTAATGGGACATCCCCTTCAGGTATGTCCCTTTGTCGCCTGGAGGAACGGTACGGTACGACCTTCGGTGTTGCCGTCGCAACACACAGCTTACATCCAATATCATGGAGTTAATCACACGGGAATTTCTTAGTAAAAATAGTATCTATTGAGTCATTGGTGTTCGGTGCGGATTTTTTGAAAATGACACGCGGACGATTGTTCCGCCCAAGGTCGTAAATCTTGGGCCCGGTGGTCGCGGACGCGTCACTCCCGATACCGCCGCGGTTTACTGTCCGCCAAATCAATTTTGGACAGCTGTTTCAAATGTTGATTTGCTGAATTTAGTCGGAAGCGCGTTTCATCCCAGACCTGCTAGAGGATTCGTCAGTAAGGCTGATCTTAGCAGGCCCTGCCTTAGACGCGTCGGTTCGTCTCGTGTGATTGTTGGTTTTGATCGCGAGAGCGTTCCGCGTCGGATCTTGGTTGCACGCGCGATGCAAGATGTTCTTGCAACGCTATCACGAACAGAAGTGAGCTCAGATCGAGCGATCCTCACGAGCATTGTTTCTGACAAAAACCGTTCGTCCTCACGAGAATTGTTTTGACAAAAGCTGATCGCTTGCCAGGCTCGCATAGCCCGACGACGGAACCCCGTCAACGCAAAACTGAATGTTTCACGTTTGAATCAAACTAGTGAGCGTTTGATTTTTAGGTGAGACTCCTTTATGTATTGAAAGGGTAGTCCTCATGGAAGAGGGAGTGCACTGATTGGTTCTGCTGAATGTTGCGTTACCCAATCAGCGCATCATTGACTGATTGTCACCCTGTTTGGGTAATCTGGATGGGCTTGCCCTGGAGAGTATAAGCTGATGCCGGTCTCTCAACAAGGCTGACCCTTGACACTTTTGAACAGTGCCCTTTTGTTTTGGGTGGTCCTTCGTAGGACTTAATTTATGACATCCCGCAACCATAGGAAGTGACCACAAACGAAAGGCAGGCTGTGATGCGAGCCTGGATGGTCGTCACTGTTGCGCCGTGCCTAATCGTTGAAGGTGATCACTTAGTTACGAGCGTATCATAAACAATTGTCCGAAGGCAAGCACCACTTGAATTGTTCCTTGCGACGGAACAATTGGGAAACAAGAATGCACAGGTTACCTGAAAGATGGCAACAAGTCCTTACAAATAATGGAAATTATATCATTGAATAATATTAAACACGTATTTTTATAAATTGATTCAAATGTTTTCTTTAAAATACGACAGAACTTTCCCTCCAATCTAATATATTTTTATAACAGTTTCAAGTACCAAATATTTGCAGTTTTTGATGCTCCGCGAATTAAAAAACGGAATTTCAAACAGGAAGAATCGTAGAATACGACCATATCTTAAAAAAATTTTTTACACTTTATAATCGGTGGAAGAATTTCCAGAACAAAGATGTTTCTAATATATTTTCATTAAGAAATTACATTTGCGTATAACATGATAAATTATTTAAGAAGAATTTTATATGTATAATTTACGTATGATAAAATACATATAAGGATGTGCGATGATGTTTCACTAAATGCCAGGAACGTTACCTATTTCCATGGTGTTATAAAGGAGAGATACGGATAGTTTACCTAAGGAGCTGTGGAGCCCCTAAAAACATTTTTTTTTGTGCCACGCACAGCAGGGAACTGTCAACGCGCTCTCGAAAGGCCATCTGGAAAGGGCCGAGAGGCCAGAGAAGAAATTCGGTTCCAAAGTCTGACACGGTTGCCGCTAGTAAACGCTAGGACCAAAACCAGGGTTGTAATTTTGAGCCGGCTGGCCGGGCCTGCCAGATATGCATTGACCTTTAATCTCCAATCTGGGATCTCGGATGTGCCCAGGGAGAGCGATCACGACAGCCGTTATCGCGGCGGTGCTGCCAAAGGGCGGCCCGGTCTTTCGATCTTTGATCGGAGTGTAATCGCGAAACTTTATTTCAACGAAACTTTATTTATTCTCGCCCGTACATGTTAACGTTATTGATTGTCTAGGCGAACTGCGCCGCGGATCGTCAGATTGCGTCGCGATCGTCGAATTCCATCGACGTCGTCGCTGCCCTGCTACCCCTTGTGGCAAATCGTGCGCTCGCGCGCTCTTACAGGAGGGACGTGAATAAATGTGCCACGTCACAGCATAATAGTTCATAATTGTGGTTATGTTACCACAAAACAGAGTCAGTTTATTTAATCGCGTGTTCAATGTACAATGAGACCGACAGGCAAAGTACGTATACACGAAGCGCGAGAAGTGCAAGAGGTACAAGTAGTAGATTTTCTGGATTTCCTCCCTTTATATCCTGATCTTCGGAAAGGCGTTACCTTTCCGAAGATAGGAAGGCGGAGCTATGCTTCGCGGGGGTAGGAAATCCCGCATCTGTTGTTTATGGTCACTGGCAAAGGTGGTCGCCAAATGTTTGGAAAAAAGGTCTTGTCGGGACCGCGCGTGCCGCGCGGTCGGACAGGCCCAGCGGTACTCGGCTGGCAACGTTTATGATGGGGTAGTTAAATTTTCTACACCCGTAAAGTCATTCGGAAATAAAATAATTTCTGCCATCCTGCAAAAGTCAGGGTAGGTTTTATTACCTTAGACCCTAACATCTGCAGGCGGTCAACTCTAACATCTTGCGATGCGAATCGCGTACCGCTACATCACCCCCTTGCCAGTGATAACGCTATGTACAGTAAAAAAAATATATACAGTATTTACATGTATTCTTACAAACTATTATGCCTTATACCTATCGGTAAACCTAATGACTCGTCCATAACGAGTTTTAATCGGCGCAGACTGTTTTAAAATACCTTTCGTTTTTTTATTGGTATTTGGTTGATTGGCTGCGCTTGATGGTAGACTCGGAAGTGTAGTTTCAGTTTGTGATTCGGAACGTTCTATATCTATATGCGCTGGTTTGAGTCGATCGATTGATACGGTTCTTTCCTGTGATCCTATTATAATAGTAAAATGTTTATCATTTCGCTTAATGACTTTATATGGTCCGTCATACAACGGTTGTAATGATCGTTTTGTTGCATCGTGTCTTAAAAATACATGTGAAGCTGTTTTCAGGTCTTTATGAATGAATGTATTAGATGAACCGTGTCGTGATGCTGGTCGTGGTCGGATATTCTGCATATTTCGTTTCAATTGGGTAACAAAGTCGGAACTTACGGTTTGTTCTTTATCGGACGTAAAAAATTCTCCTGGTAATTTCAAACTAGAACCATACACCATCTCTGCTGGAGTTGCTTGAATATCGTCTTTATATGTGGAACGTATGCCTAGCAATACCAATGGAAGTATTTCAACCCAATTTTCTGTTTCGTGACATCGGATGGCTGATTTTAACTGTCTGTGCAATCTTTCCACCATACCATTAGCTGCGGGATGGAAAGCTGTAGTGTGGATATGATGTGAACCAAGGCATCGAGTTAACTCTTTAAAAAGTTGTGACTCGAATTGCCTTCCTTGGTCACTAGTAATAAAATTTGGAACTCCAAAACGTGATATCCAGCCATTCAAAAGAGTATTTGCTACTGTCTCGGCTGATATATCTTCCATAGGTATAGCTTCTGGCCAGCGAGTAAATCGATCTACGCAAGTGAAACAATATTTAAAACCTTGCGAACTCGGTAATGGACCAACAATGTCGATATGTATGTGACTAAAACGTGCGCTGGGTACTGAAAAATTACCTACGGGTGACTTTGTGTGTCGTGTAATTTTATTTTTCTGGCATGGAATACATTCTTTGGACCACTTATTACAGTCTTTATTTACTGAAGGCCAGACGAAACGGTCGGTTATTAATTTTCGAGTTGACTTAATACTAGGGTGCGATAATCCATGTAAACTGTTAAAAATTCTTTTTCGCAGATCTTTCGGTACGTATGGGCGAATGCTAGAGGTGGAGATATCGCAAAAGACTTCTATGTCACCTTCGCTGGTTGGAAAACGTATCTTCTTTAATTTAAGGGCTGTCTCAGACAGTAAGAGGCTTCGAAGCTCTTCGTCTGCCTGTTGAGACAGAGCCATTTCTGTATGATTGACTACTTTGCTTATTTGTTCAACCCGTGATAGTGTATCAGCGACTATGTTATTTTTCCCGCTTACGTGCTGTATATCAGTTGAAAATTGTCCAATAAAATCAAGATAGCGGAATTGTCTAGGTGAAGCTTTTTCGGGGCGTTGTTTAAAAGCAAAGATTAATGGTTTATGATCAGTGAAAATAGTGAAAACATGGCCCTCTAATTGGTATCTGAATCTTTTGACCGCGGAGTAAACTGCTAAAAGTTCTCTGTCATATGCACTATACTTGCGTTGTGTAGATGACAGAGTTTTTGTAAAAAACGACAACGGTTGCCAGGTGCCATCTACCCATTGCTGAAGCGCCGCTCCCATTGCATAATCTGATGCATCTACACTGATGCAGAGTTTCGCACCAGGTAGTGGATGCGTTAGGAGGGTAGCTTCCGCAAGGGCTTCTTTTACCTGCTTGAAGGCTATTGTTGCTTCGGTTGACCATATAATTTCGGGATTACCGCGAGGAGGTGCACCTTTGAGTAAATCTGTTAAAGGAACCAGTAATCTAGCTGCATTTGGAATAAAACGACGGTAAAAATTTATCATTCCCAAAAATCTTCTTAATTCCTTTACATTTTTAGGCTGTGGAAACTTTACAATTGAATCTACTTTTTCAGAGTTGGGACTTGTTCCTTCTGCGTTAATAGTGTAGCCCAAAAATTCTATGGTATCTTGACCAAATATGCATTTTGCAGGATTAATAACAATACCGTAATCTTGAAGTCGTGCGAAAAGTTGACGGATATGGAAAAAATGTTCTTCTTCGCTACAAGAAGCTATAAAAATATCGTCTAAATACGCGTAACAGAAATCTAAACCGTGTAAAACTTCGTTTATGAACCTTTGGAATGTCTGAGCGGCGTTCATTAAACCAAACGGCATTTTCGCATACTCAAACAGACCAAAGGGTGTGGTAATTGCTGTCTTCTCTATATCTGACGGTTCGATCGGGATTTGATGATAAGCCTTGACAAGGTCTACCTTTGAGAAAATGCGTTTTCCAAACAGTGAGTGGGAAAAATCTTCGATGTGTGGTAGTGGATATCGATCGGGAACTGTACGTGCGTTCAAAGCTCTATAGTCACCACACGGTCTCCAGCCCTGATCCTTTTTAGGGACTAGGTGGAGAGGTGAGGCCCATGGGCTCTTCGACGGTCGAATTATGCCTTCTGACAACAAATACTCGAATTCCTGTTTAACGATCTTTAACTTATCAGGAGTTAATCTGCGCGGTTTTGCAAAAACTGTGGGACCCGGTGTTACTTTGATGTGATGGGTGATTCTATGTTTCGCGACTACACCTGCGCGCGTTGGGATAGTAATGTCTTTATATTCGGCAAGGATCTTATGGTACGGAGAGTCGCCGGCAATTGTTTTGATACAATTTAAGTCTGCGACACCCAATTGTCCTTGAATCGATAGATTTGTCGTATTGTCGGTCAATCGCTTATTTCTAATATCTACCAGCAAGCCGTAATATTTTAATAAATCTGCGCCGATTATGGGTTTCGAAATATCCGCGATGATAAAAGTCCATTTTATAACGCGCCGCAATCCAAAATTTAGGTTTAAAACAATGTCGCCATACGTCGAGATGGTCGAATCGTTCGCGGCATATAAAAGAAATGTTGACTTTGGGGGTTGTCCCCTTACAAAGCATCTGTTGTTTATGGTCACTGGCAAAGGTGGTCGCCAAATGTTTGGAAAAAAGGTCTTGTCGGGACCGCGCGTGCCGCGCGGTCGGACAGGCCCAGCGGTACTCGGCTGGCAACGTTTATGATGGGGTAGTTAAATTTTCTACACCCGTAAAGTCATTCGGAAATAAAATAATTTCTGCCATCCTGCAAAAGTCAGGGTAGGTTTTATTACCTTAGACCCTAACATCTGCAGGCGGTCAACTCTAACATCTTGCGATGCGAATCGCGTACCGCTACAATAATAATTCTTTGTCTGAGGGTTTATTCATTGACGGTCGAACCACCGGACGTGACATGGTATATATTCGTGAACAGGAGAACGAGATCTATAAGTGTGCGAAGTTTCAATACTATCTGTTATGAGGACAACGGTTCTGGCTTATATCGGTTACGGTTATGGTTCTTAAGTACCAATATTATATCGATCCTATAACTGTTATTTTTTGGTTCCAGTTTCATTTATAATTCGGTTCTGTGATAGAACGTAGAGTATACAATGTGTGCAAGCAACTAAATCATCGTCAGTGCGACCCTAAAATACCACGATGAAAGGTTAGCGTATGCTGACAAAACACAAAACTGTTCGACGAGGTCGGTCAACTATTGATATCTGTACCACCTCACCTCACCTATTTCGATGATTTTTTAATATGTTGTAGATGTCAACATCGTGAACACAATTGTAAAAACTCACTTGTATATTTATCGTTTTGTTCCTATATAGGGCGAAAGCTCGGGATCTGCTTTCGCCGTATTTCAGATCAGGTTACCTATGCGACTTGACTTTGTTATGGAGTCGCCCGAGAGTGAACACGGAGAATGAGAGAGGCGAGAGGTAGTTGCAGACCATACAGTTGTCAGCCGTGTAGCAATACAGTATTCCCTCCGAAAGTGATAAAACCTCCGGGCTCTGGAGTAATGTGCCAGAGGTTTGAATGTGGCGGCAAACTACAAAGTGGTTGGCCGAGCAGTCATATCTTTCGTTGCAAAAACGATAGCATATGGCATACCCTCTCGTTCTGGCCGGTGTCGAGCAGACAACTTCAAAAGAAAGAGAGGGGATAAACATTTTCTTCTTGCGAAAAAGCATCGTCGTCTTATTTCGAAAGAAAACTGTATCAATGATCGTATAGGTCGTAGGTATTTACTACGTTATTTGAAGTTTGCCGACGATAGAGAAGGATAGCGCGGTGACTACAAAGAGGAGTTGATTAAAATGAGTGTAATCACGGCATAATTTTGATGTTGTATACTTATTTAATGAGTGACCATAGCTCGCTAGAATACAAGTAAATATCATTAAAACTCTATCGAGCTTGGTCTTTTTTCAACCATATAAATCTCATAAATCTGAAAAGAAATTACAATGTCTTGTTCATTGATCACTCTTGGAATTGTCGAAGGGGATTCGGATGCTAACAGTGATCACTGTCGGGATAGTGGTAGCGAATTTTGACCGCTGTCGGCGGTGTAGGTCATTCACTAGACCTTTAAAACATTATGTTTACATTGACCACTTCTGCAACAGTGGAAGCCTCATCACATTGATTGAATTGATGGTTTAATGGAACCTGATGCATTACTAATTGATCATCCTGTAATGCACAGTTTTACTGTTGTCACAAAACAACTGTAAGGAAAATGAAAACGAAGATGAAGATTACAGAGAAGTTAAGATGAAGATTAGAGAGAAGTTAACGAATTGCGGAGACCAGTACAGCAAGATATCAAGAAGAAAGATGTTGGTGCGAGTGGAAATGTATACTCAAAAACAGCGTGTTCAGCTTGAACACGAACGGGCATTGGCATGCTCTCTACAATTACATTTGGAGGCCTTGGAAATATTTGACTTGATAAACAAAACTTACAAAAACATAATACAGTTTTGTTGAAGAAACGGAGATGGATCAGAACGGCTTCTGCCGTTTCTTGGATCACACTACCTATACGGCTTGACTTTGCGAGAGGCTCGAATGTAGCGACTATAACTATAAAGTGGTCGGCCGAGCAGTGGTACAAGTGTAACATGCCCTCTCATTCTGCTGCATATGTACATCTTGTATTTGGCTTGACTTTGTTCTCCTGTGAGTCGAGAGAGGAGCAAGATGGAGAGTCAGCAAGAGGGGAGAGGTACCGCAAGATCATAAAGTTGTCCTTCTCCTTCTGGCAGTAAACGGTATCGGAAGAATATCGACCGCAAAGATGTTTTGATATATTCTGTCTCGAGAAACGGCACCAATGTTCGTTTCGTGAATAGGAAATTTCTGTCTTCTCTGCTTCTTTTCAAGAATCCATCATACATGTTTTTCATCAGTACTGAAGAACACGAAGTCGACCACTACGACAGCTGAGCGATGAAAACCCCGAGATAAAGATTAAAGAGGAGCTACTATGAATTGGTACAAAAGTAAAAAAATTCCAAATTATGCCGTGTTTAGACACATTTTAATCAGAAAAATCATCTAAATATGCTATTAAAATTTCTAGAAAAAAAAAAAAAAAGGAAAAAAAGAAAGTTTTGTATCTATGTCGACTGCTACGACTCTGTGCATCTCCTTCTTTCCACACGCTGTTCTTCTTTGCGTTTTAAACATTCGTTGCTTCTTAAATAAGTAAGTATAATCGAAATTCCCCCATAGTAGTGGGGATACAATTTTATCACTCGTGGAAGGAAGACTGTATCTTTCGTTTAAAACGATAAAATGTAACATACCCTCGTGTAACGACACTAAGCGGCGGGAGGGGATAACGATTTCCTTATTTTGGAACAAACACCGTTGCCTTATAACGGAACAAAACTGTCTTATTTCAATAATTATTTATTAGTATTTATTACTTAAACAATTACTTACATAAATACGATTGTCGATCGTCGATGATTCATTTGCTTGTATACATTGTATATTCTGATATATGGCCGAACAAAATAACAGAATCGAAATATAACCGAAACTAGAACCAAAATACAGAATCGAGAAATAACTGTTACAGAACCATAGCTTCGATGCCTAAGGGGACACCTAGAATGCATGCTGATTGGTATGCACTGGAGTGGGGATCAGCGCGTTGTCCCTTATGTATCTGTAGCGTCCAGGAATTCGTGATTTTCGCTAATTAATGAGATCGAACATTGTTCGCAACCAGATTTTGTAACCCATTTCATGGCCACAAATCCTGCAAAATATTCAACCGCAGTGACTTCTAATGTTTTATCAATTATATATGACGCATCAATGACAACTTCTTCGACGTCAATAAACGTTTCTTGATCAATTTCACATTCACGACTTGTATTTGTCGATATTAGTGCAACATTAGATGTAGCATCATATTTCGAGCTTGGAAGTAATGTTTCGTCCTCATCATATAAACAATTGGCAGATTGAGCCGGTTTTGATCAATTTAATACAATATTTTTTTTTGCAATGATAAGCGAAAAGCTTTTGCAGACGGGTTTTGATTATAAATTCCACCATAAGTGCGCATCATTCAAAATAAATTTTCCAATGGGTCTTGATTCACTCTAGACGTTACACAAAAAATTAATTCCATCGCACTTGAGATCTTCCCATAATTGCAAAATTGCTTTCACAGAAATTTCCAAGCCTTCGAAACATGGTGGTATATTCTGACCATTAGTTTTAATGGTGCACCATTTGGGACATCTTTCTAATAATGCAGTTAAATTATTTTGTGAATTTAATCGAATTTCCGACAGTTTACATCTATCTGGATTCGAATCGTTGCAACTCCGGCTGTTTAAGGAATCAAAACTATCATTAAGAATTTTGAAAAATTCAGCAGTATGCATTACTGTTTGACTTTGAATTCCCCCCACCGTTCCCGCGGTTAAAAGAGCTGCTGAAACTCTGCGACTAAATACTTGCAGAGCTAAACGACATTTCATTTTTTCAAAGTTATTTGGATAAACGTGTTTCTCCGTTAATTTGCAAGCAGCTCTCGTTGCTTTATCACCTTCCAATTTCCATAACGAACGTACGTCTTTCCACGATGCAATTTTATGATCGTCAAACATAATATCATATCTCAAAAGTTGATATCTTATAGATTTAAAAATATGCGGTATATCAAAGGTCGTGTACATTTTTTGATTTCCAGGCATGAAATATGGACGGTCTACAGAAATTCTATATTTAATAGCACTTCGATTACTGGCATTTTGAGCAGAAACAGCAGCACGTACTTTTAATCCCGTGCTGAAAATTGCTTCTATTATTTCATCAAATAAGGATGATAAATCGCTAATTTTTACTGCATTACTGGTCAGAAAGTATGCTACAGGTTGTTGAGTTAGACGCTAGATGTTGTTGCTTTGCCGGTTTTCGAGAGTCTCTTCTTTCCTGGCTGGCATGTGAACCGAGCGTTGGCGGGGGGTTGATTTCTCGAAATTCGATTGGCGGAATATTTTTTGGAAGACGCTCCTTGTGGGGGTGGACTAACGCTGGGAATTGCCCGATTCGTCAGCGCAGGTAGTTGACGGTTACGGCAATAAAACAATTTTGGTCGTCCCGAAGTTTATTCCGTGTTCATAAAATGCCCAACCGTTTTTTCGGCAGACGCATTTCCGAAGGTGGTACAAATGATGGTTTTTATGGCGTTTTACTGTAAATTCAATTGTACCCCTCACATTTCGAAAAGACCGATAGGGGAGGGGTCCAAAGTCTTATCGAAATGAAAAGTTTGTATAAAACCCAAAAAGTTACGTACCTTCATCGCGTAGAATAGCTCCGCTTTCGTCCGCTACAGACCGTAGACCAAAATCTTGAATTTTGAATTAAATTCGCAGATTAGTAGTTCTTTTTCCGACGGCTTACGCAAGACTAGGACGGCATTTTCCCTACCCTACTTGAAGAGTAGCCTATTTGAAGACTTCAAATTCTGCCTTCGTGTTTTTAAATATGAATTAATTGTTACGTCCCAGATGGGGCTGTTTATAGTTTTCCGGGGATAAGGCGCAGTTTTGAACCTACCTGCGTTCACCGGCTTTGGTTCGGGAGATTGAGGGCTGGTTAAATAAATTGTACCTTAAATTTTATATAAAAACGGCAAAGGTTTGGTTTATTTAGAATCTAGTTCTGAATCAGATTATACAAGGATGAATTCTCATAGCGCATAAGCTAGAGCACTTATAGACAGTTCGCTTAATAGTACGTTTAAATTACCGAGTCGTTGGTAGGCGCTCGCTGGTTGTGGCCGCTGGACGCTGGGACACACGCGGACACTTCACGCAACGGGGTTTCGAAATTCGGCGACACTATCTTACTGCCGGCGCGACGCGTGTGTGGTACAAGGGTCTGTCAACGGAACTGAGCAGTAGCACTGATTTTGAATTGAGTGAATCCGAATTGAAGAGCTGGTTTCCTTTTTATAGTGTGGGCGGTCCTTTGTTTTCTTGAAGTGCTGATTTAGGCGTTTCTGCTTCCCGATCTTCTCGATGTTTCTTGCTTCGTCAGCTGTGTGTTGCCAAGATGAAGTCGTCGTCTTTTCTTATGGTTCGGCGTAATTTGATATTTTCCTCTTTTGCGTCTAATTTGTAATCTGGTCTTCATCTGCGTGTCTTGCAGGAAGATAAGTCGGCGTATTTTTAACCGCGTCGGGTTGTCACGTATATTTCGATCTTATTTTGTTTTCCCGTGTGATAATACTAATGGTCCTTGTGTAGGCGTTTATCGGCGAACCGCCGGACGTGACCGCCGGAATACTCACACTGGAATATGTGAACCGAGTTTTGGGCTGGGCATGGTCGGAACAGAAAATGAGACGACTCACCGTTGGTTTTGCGGTAGTCTTTTTATTAGTTTTTCCGCGCCTGCGGTAGGAACACCTTGGCCTCTCGGGAGGCCTCGAAAGACGAATTAACATGTGTTTCGTGAAGGCTGGTGGAGTTGAGTGAGGAGACGGCGAGATGGGTGCCACGTGGATATGAAAAACGTCACTGGGTGGTGCGAAAAATGACCAGGTTTATTTTGATATCGTCTGATCGCGAGACTTGGCGGGCACCAAGCACTCGCGTAACAATAATCTTAGGATCGCCGGTATAATGTTAAACGAGCGGTTAATTTCACGAACGGCCGACACTCTACCGATTGCTCGGGATACGAAAAACGAAGGTGTGAACGATTCACGATCCGGAAAGCGAGAGAGCGATCGACCTCGCGACGAGTATCGAGCGTCGATTCTCCTTTGGTGGGGGTTTCCAAAAAACGTGACCTAAACAGTCGTCTTCGCTGGAGGTCCCCGTGGTCTATTGTTCCGCGGAGTCGGCGAGAGCAGTGGTGCTCATCGTCGTCGTGGTGTCGCATGACGACCGCGTCTGTTGCGGCGACGGCACCGAACAGTCCTAATTCCTTTACTAAATGCATGAATCGCGGTTTACATAGTGCTTTCGTAAAAATGTCAGCTAACTGCTTATCGGTCTTAACATATTCTTAACATATTCTACGTCAATTTCGCTTTTATTATGTAGATCACGTATGAAATGATATTTTACATCGATATGTTTACTTCTCTGGTGAAACTCTGGATTTTTGATTAATTTGATCGCACTCATATTATCTACTAATAACGTGTATTGTACATTAATTTCACATTCACTGAACAATTTCTTTAGCCACACAATCTCTTTAACGGCTGATGCTGCGCTAACATACTCAGCTTCTGTCGTAGACAATGATACACATTGCTGTCTCTTACTCTGCCATGAGATGGCTGCATTCGCGTATTGACATACGATACCCGACCTTGATTTACGCGTCTCCTTGTCTCCCGCATAATCTGCGTCACTATATACCTTAAAATTACCGCCTTTAGTATAAAATAATCCTAAGTCTAACGTACCCTTGAGGTACCTCATTATTCGCTTAACGAGTAGCCAATGTCCTTCGCTTGGTTTTTCTAGAGCTCTCGAAGCAATGTTTACGGCATAGCTTATATCGGGCCGGCTAAATACTTGAAGATACATAAGGCTACCTACGGCCTCCCTATAGGGCGCTTTACAATTGTTTCCTTCTGAATTACCTGCATCCCAACTTGCCTCTATTGGAGAACAGACACTATTTGCTTCGTTTAAATTAAATTTTTGTAAAATGCTTTCAATATATTTTGTCTGGTGTACAAATATAGAACCATCCTTTAATCTGACAATTTCTCCGCCTAAGAAATTCGTTACTTCTTTTGTGGTAGTTATTTTAAATTCCTTCGCTAATTCAGTAAAGAATTGATCTATTAAGAAATTCCGCGTAGCTGCTAAAAGCCCATCATCAACATAAATAACTAAACACATTTTTCGGTCACCAGTGTGACGACTACGCGAACTCCCGGAAGGGCATAAGCCTAAACCGAGAGAGCGGGATATCTCTAATCGTCCAGATTTACTACCCACTGTTCCGCTGCTCTCCCGACGGTTACAGCATAAAGGAACAGGAGGATTTGAATGACAAACTATGGGTTCGAGTAGATGAACGAACTACATATGAATATATTTACGCAAATGCGGAGAGAAAACAATAGAGTGAAATCGGTTAACATAACCCGCACGGCTGTAAAGGGACCGGCAAGGCAACAGTTTAGCAACATATCACACATGAATATAAACAATATAAAAACACAACGAAAACCACTCACCATTACAATGTCTCTCTCCACACAATACAACGGTGGAAATAACTCGCAAAGAGAGAATACAATATGCCGTTGAGTAATGTATCTAAAAGCTAAAATTAAAACGGTTAAGGGTCTCTTCATACTTGCCGGGACCGGAGGGTTTTACGTACGGACTATAGGTCCAAATGCCGTGTTACCGATATTCTGTCGAAGCTCGAGCGCCTTCGTTCCGGCCATTGGACTATTCCCAGAGACCGCCGTTGTCCGGCGGCTGAGCAAGCGGCTGATCATTACCAGATGGCCTTTCGAGACCGCGTTGACAGTTCCCTGCTGTGCGTGGCACAAAAAAAAAAAGGTTTCTCGGGGCTCTACAGGTCCTTAGGTAAACTATCGGTATCTCTCCTCTAGAACATTATGGAAATAGGAATCGTTCCTACCTCTTCGTGAAACAGCATCACACATCCTTATATATTAACGTAAATTATACATATATTGTAAAAACGAGAATAGTTGTTTTTTTTTTTATAGGAAGTATTCACGTTAGGAAGGGGATCATGCCTTGTGAATTCGATCATTTTTGGGGGACTATGTCTCGACTTTTGATGACATTGAAATGTGTTGTGGTCCAAGTGCAACTGGAAGAAATCCGAAACAATACACCCAAAAGTGTCCGATATCGTGTGTAATGACTCAATCACATGGTAACTTGTAGAATAAGAAGAATTAATTCCACATAAATTGCATCGTTTTGTCTTACGACACGAAAAAATGTATATGGAAAACTTCTGAATTCTTGTCCATAATAACCTAAAAATGATTAGATGGAAGGTTCCCTGGCAGGAATGCGATGGCGTATCTATATCTTGTCCAATGAGACGAGACAGTAGACGTAAACATAGGCGCTCGAGTGCGACAGAGTTGAAGTTACCCTTGCAAGACAATTAGCAAAGGACGCACGCTGGGTGCTTCACTGCCTCGGTCTCGTTGGTCAGAGCATAGGTACGAATGCGCGGCCGATTGGATCAGAGTGCAAGGGACAGGCCTCGTTTCACACGTACTTTCGGCTATAGTCGAGATATTGGCTACAGCGGTCACATATACTATGTAGCGTGTGACGTCGAAGCCAAGATACTGGGTCTGCGGGCGCGGCGGAGATGAGCATAGGCAGATCTAACGATAGACTCCCCAAAAATGGTGACACTGAAAGAATGGCGACATTAAAATGGTTTTTTTTTTTTTGGGTTGCGTCGTAAGACCTTACGTACGACGCGACAAGCACGCGACCAAGGCCAGGTATAAAAATCCCTATCGACGACCTACCGACCATGGACGTCATAAATCAAAAATCCTTCCGATTGTACCCAGCACTTTCGTAATTTTTAAGCCAGCCGAATGCAGCACATGCGGAACCTTGTACACCGTTAGCGTACTAAGATTTACAACCGTAGATGCTTGCGAACCAAATGTTATACGTATATTTCCACTTTTCCAATTTTCCACTATTTCCACCAGCTTTCGAACACACCTTGCAACCAATGAATTCTAATCATTTTAAACTTGTTCTCCGGAGTTTTGACTTGTAATCACTTATAAGATATAAGATATAATTTAACTATGCTAAAATTGATTTGTGAAGCTGATTTTCATCGTTCCATCGTTAAATTAGATTATAGTTTGAACCATTACTTCTTAACATTACAACTCAGATGAACAATATTCTTTTCTCTACTTCGAACATGGATTGTGTGCGGATGCTGTCGTGGCACCGGCGGCCGATGCCACGCTGCCTCTGCCAGGTGGCGGCCGCCGGTGCCAGGCGACTTGTGCCGGGCGGCCGAAAACGGATGCCCAACGGCTTGCCCAGCTCTCAGCGGATGCATAGGTATCCCCGGGGTGTAGAGGGGAGTAAACTGTTCGGGAGTTAGGTAGCGAACCCCCGCTGTGTGCGGGTCTTAGCTTTTGTTGCGAGCATCTCGAGCGCCTTCTCAGGTTGCTTTTTATGGTTCCGGTGCGTGTGGATTAGAAAATCGTGGTAGTATCCATACTAACGTTCGCCTCCGGCAAGTATGAAGACACCCTAAATCGTTAAACACTCCGCCACGCGAATAACGATACCGCGGGGCTAACGAGCTACTGTAAAACTGATACTGAACTAAAACTACGAGCACAACGGGCTCGGCAAGACGAGTTAATGTTTAAAACAAATTACAACTATTTAACGAGAGATCTAGGACTTTCCGCCCGGGCGCTATTGAAACCCTAAGACGAAACTCTGCCTAATACGGATCTCACGGATTCGACGACACGCACCTCGCGCTTGTACATCGAAGAAGGATCGCTCCGTGCCGCGTTTCGGCTAGCTCGGCCCGCTGGCCAGCTCCCCTCTCTACGCGCCTAGCCAATAAAATTTGGGTCTCAGTTTGACAGCCCAATCACGCGCGTCACGCATTCCTCTCTCACTCTTGCGACTTCTTTCTCTCTCACACACCCATGCCTACACCAACGGTCGCCGAACGGCGTAGCTCGTGTAAACAAAGGAAAACCTTCAACGGTCAACATACCTGAGACGACGCTCGGTGCGTTCGGTTAGGGTGGCCCCACAATTGCAAAGAATTACCGAACACCCTCACGCTCCCATACTCAACACCACATAAGCCAGTCTCTCCCCCGACCATTGGTGCAACATGCCTTATGTTACGGCCCGACTGACGAGGTCGCTTAATACTAAACAAGGTGACGAGCAGGGCGTCGCTACCTCTCCCTTTGTCGATCTACTATTCACAGAAACGCTTTGCTAAATGAAACTAAATATTTTCGAACGGCGTTGACTCCAAGAAGGGTATTTGTTACATTAATACATTCACCGCGGAATAATCTAAAATATTAAACATCGTCAAAGGCCACACTGTGATCAATTAGAGAAATCCCACAATTACAAGAATTATCAATCACAGTGATACCGACGGACAAAGCCAAAATGGTTTCAGAAACTAATAATAATTGTTCGGAACGTAACAGTCCTCCCTCCTTAAAGTCATCGTCGTCCCCGATGATGTTAACACGGCTAATATACATTTTGCGCTTAATCGGAACCCAGACTAACATGCAGTATTGACCATTCCCCGTGAGGGGAGTTCCGTACCTCGGGGATTCGCCCCATACCGGAAAAGTCAGCCGTTCATGTTAGGCTCTCTACCCCTAACTCCATCAGTTGCGAAGGAAACAGTCCGTAGGTGTTGTGGACTGGGCATTGGAAAAACCCCTCGTTCACCAATTAAGGGGGCCGGCAGGGTTTCAAATCCATATGCTTATGCATGGGTCAAAACCTTTTCAAACTATCGCTTCAATATTGCAATGAGCAGTTTAAAAGTGGTCACTTGTGTTTCCTAAAAGTCCAATTTATGTCTGTATAGAGCCCAAATTTCGAATTTCTACCTCATCGCGGAGTAATTAACAATATTCGGCAGAAAATTCGAATTCTGAAGCAAGTATGACGTCACAAGATGGCTGCCGCTGAGAGATTCTCTTAATTTCGCGAGATTTAGTGTTCGTATCGAAAAAAGGGCTCTATACAGACATAGCGAAGACATGTACAAACACGGTGGTATGCAGTTTTAATTGATTACTTACTTATTTAAGACGTAAAATGACTAGAAAAAAGGCACAATTTTGCGGTTCCGGTTTCTAGTGCCACGGTCTCTCCGCGGCAAACACTGTATGTTGCGATAGAATACGGTCGATAATGCAGATCGATAGTACAGGTTACGTATGTACGATATGTATGCTGCCGAATATTGTAAATTACTCCCCGATGAGGTGGAAATTCGAAATTTGGGCTCTGTACAAACATGTATTGAACCTTTGGGAATCACAATTGACCATTTATAAACTGCTCATTGCAATATTGAAGCGATAGTTTGAAAAGGTTTCTGACCCTTGCACTTGCCGCTACGCGGCTCGTAACGTCAGGCTTGTTTCGTACGCCTCGCGACCGGCTGCATGCTGCCGAATATTGTTAATTACTCCCCGATGAGGTGGAAATTCGAAATTTGGGCTCTGTACAGACATAAATTGGATTTTTAGGAAACACAATTGACCCTTTATAAACTGCTCTTTGCAATATACTTGAGCCCCACACTACCCCAGTCTGGGGTGTGCGTACGGTATTTTCCCCCTCTTCCTTACAAAAAGGTATACCTTTTTCGTGTAAATAAGAAGCTATAAACGTTACTTCTATATCATAAATTTTCAATCTTGTACATAAGCATATTCTTCTTCTTTCATTTTATACTTATATACAATGATTATTATTTAAATTAAGTAGTATTTGAATCTAAATTGAATTATATTGTGGGGAAGGATAAAACGCAAAGCGTTTTTGCCAAAGGACACCCGCGAGTCGCCAAAACAACGGTCGACAGGTGAATGTCCAAGAGAGCGAGTGTGAGAGAGTGAGAGCGTGAGTGAAAGAAAGAAAGAATCTTAGAATGAAAATGACCGTGTAGTATGTATGTATGCATGTATGTGTAACTAGTCCAATATAAATATGCGGTAGGTCGCGGGAGCGCAAGAGTTATTGTCCGAGTTTCGGCGAGTCGAGAGATTTGCGAGAGTGCGGAGTGATAGAGCGAGAGAGAGAGAGAGAGAGAGAGAGAGAGAGAGAGAGAGGGGGAGAGGGAGAGGGAGAGGGAGAGGGAGAGGGAGAGGGAGAGGGAGAGGGGGAGAGGGAGAGGGAGAGGGAGAGGGAGAGGGGGAGAGGGGGAGAGGGAGAGGGAGAGGGAGAGGGGGAGAGGGGGAGAGGGGGAGAGGGGGAGAGGGGGAGAGGGGGGAGAGGGAGAGGGAGAGGGAGAGGGAGAGGGAGAGGGAGAGGGAGAGGGAGAGGGAGAGGGAGAGGGAGAGGGAGAGGGAGAGGGAGAGGGAGAGGGAGGGAGAGAGAGAGAGAGAGAGAGAGAGCCGTTCGTACGAAACAGACGAGAGAGTGAGAGAACACGTGGGTGAGCGTCAAGAGGAATATTTATACAGGTCCAATAAACGTTACTGCAATACAAAACTTCACTGCAATACCTGACCGCTTGACCTCCAACAATTCCTACAATATTTATTATTTAAATTTCTTATTGATTATTGTTCGTGTAAATAATAATTTAGATTCAAATTCATAAAAAATAATTTCTTTCCATAAAAAAAATTTAAAGAATAATCATTGTATGTAACTGTAAAATGAAATAACAAGAATATGCTTATGTACAAGATTGAAAATTTATGATATAGAAGTAACGTTTATTTACATTTTAATTAAGCTTATAGGAAAGGAAGAGAAGGGATGCAGGAAAATAAACTCTCCCTGTTTTAAAAAATAATTTTTTTTTATTGTTGATGTCCATAATAAAAATCCGCTGGCTCCTCCGCTGGCTCCTCCGCGTTCTCCTCCGCTGGCTCCTCCCACGTCGAGCCGCTTCTTCTTGCGTTGGCCACGGTTTCTGTGGCGGTATTCCGCCCGCTTTATGGGTTTCGCTAATTTGTTCTGAAAAATAATGTTATTATGTATAATTGCTAAGACTGTTCATTATTGATTATTCTATAGTGACTTACGTATGAATATTCATCTAATCTCGGGAGCGCTCTCCCTTCCAGCGTTGCGGATGCCGTGGGCGGTGGGCCAGTATGCTGAGAAGTTGCCGGCATCGCGATGTGGAAGGCGGTGGGCGGTGTTGTGTCACCGACCCTTATTGGGATCCTTGATACCCGAGGTTTTGGGGCTGTTTGATTCAGCTCCACATCATGTTCCACCGACAGCCTCTCAAATTTTGCTCGAGTAGGTTCCATTATTCTGGAAAAGAAAAAAAAATTATGTTATAAGATTATCGAAGGTGTAGCGGTACGCGATTCGCATCGCAAGATGTTAGAGTTGACCGCCTGCAGATGTTAGGGTCTAAGGTAATAAAACCTACCCTGACTTTTGCAGGATGGCAGAAATTATTTTATTTCCGAATGACTTTACGGGTGTAGAAAATTCAACTACCCCATCATAAACGTTGCCAGCCGAGTACCGCTGGGCCTGTCCGACCGCGCGGCACGCGCGGTCCCGACAAGACCTTTTTTCCAAACATTTGGCGACCACCTTTGCCAGTGACCATAAACAACAGATGCGGGATTTCCTACCCCCGCGAAGCATAGCTCCGCCTTCCTATCTTCGGAAAGGTAACGCCTTTCCGAAGATCAGGATATAAAGGGAGGAAATCCAGAAAATCTACTACTTGTACCTCTTGCACTTCTCGCGCTTCGTGTATACGTACTTTGCCTGTCGGTCTCATTGTACATTGAACACGCGATTACATAAACTGACTCTGTTTTGTGGTAACATAACCACAGAAGGAGTGAAATGTATATATGTAAAAAAACGTTTCATAGCGTCCAGAAGAAAACTAATATACAAATGAAATAATAGTTGATTTGATTCGTTGGACGCGTGTGATGGTGTTGTGTAGAATTTGGAAGTGTGCGAGAACGGTTTTTTCGTGACCGTATCGGATTCGTGAACAAAGATTCTAAGTGACTGCAGGTGTGTAATAATTCGAAAGAATCGGGTACATAATCGTTGGGATGGGTCGGAAATCCACGGGGTGGAGACGTATCAGTGAAGAGCAAAATTGAATCAACACCGTTTTGAACAGCATTCACACCAAAAGACTTGAGTGTTTTCGAGAAGCTACAAGGATTATTTTATTAGTCGAAGATGTAGGAAAAGTTACATTTTACAACGTTTTTATCTGGGCCTCTATTGAAACTTCAAAAAATGTGTTCCATTAACTCGAACAAATTATATCCATGCTGAAAATGTTATCGATATTTGTCATTTATAAGTCGAATTCGTTAAAAATTGCAATTTTTCCCAAACGTTTATAACTCGTAAACGAAGGAAAAAACCAATATCATAGGTTTCGTTGACTAAATTTCCAGCGCGCAGCACAACGTCCAAAGGCCCAAAAGCCGGCCAAGAAAACATTAGAAACCTTTCCAAAAGAAAACCGTGCGCAAGGGTTTTTGAGGTCGCTGGACACGAATATGTTAATTTAACATTTTAATCAATAATTTAATTTTTGTAACAGACCTGGCTGCGCCAGGCCTGTTCCGAGCCGAACACGGCCGACGATCCCCGCTCCCCCGAACCGATCTTGGCGGGAACCGGAACCCGCCATGACGAAGTATCGCCGCGCCGGATACAGGACGACGCCGGAAAAGCCGGCCGCGAACCGTACCGCACCGCACCCCTCGCCTAGAAGACGAGAGAGACGAGCCGGAAAACGGTCCCTTTGGCTTTCCGCCACGCGCGAGTACGGACGTATCCGAATACGATTGCGAACCGAAACCGAAGCGAACCGCCGGATCCTGCCGAAAACCGCTCCGCCGCGACGCCGAAATCGCCGGAGTTTAACACGCGTAGTCCGCGTACCGAAATAGCCGATAAGATCCCCAGGAGTGCACCGACGTGTGTCAGCAGACCACAGCACCGGCCACGCCGCAGCGTGCCGAACCTCCCGAAGCGCCGACCCGACCGCCGAGCGATCGAGACCGGACCCAGGGTGAGTAACCTTCCATCCTCTTAACCCGATACCTCCGCTTCCGCCCCCCACACCCACGGAGAGCGAACCACCCACGACCGGCACCTTGCCGGCCGTCCTGGGGCACAGGCTCTTCGCCCGCCGTAACCCTCGCGTTATCCTGCGTGAACCCTGGCACGGCGAGCCAAATCCGGCCGCGAGGAACCCGTTGCTACGAGAACCGCCGGGAAACGGACTCGTTACATTTTCATTAATTGATTTTTTTATTTTGGTCGGATAACATGATTTTTCTTTTATGACAGTGTACATTTGAAACTATGTACATGCTGATGCATGGTCACGCAAGCAATTTTAATCAAGTAATAACTTTCAATCGCAAGATTGTCCTCCAAAGTGTACACATTTGACACAATAGGAAGAAACAAGCATTACAGTTCGCAGTATTTGACTGAAGAAAACATAATAAAAATATGATTTCACAATGTTAAAATTAATTTGTAACGTTGTTCGTTGTGGTTTGAAGAAAATGACATCGCAACTCAAATGAACAATATTCGTAATTTCGAAAAATTGTCCTATGGCCGGCTTTCGGGCATTCTCGCACACTCTGCGCAGTGGCGTGCGATGATTTCCGTACATTATTCCTTTCGTTATTTCCTAACTCGTGGGGATCTGGACTTTGTCAGCCAGGTCTGTCCTGCTCAGGTACACGTGTTTCCATATTTTATGGAACCCAGCCTTATTTGCGCCAATTCGCTTTTCCCCGTCGAAGGACCCGAAATGAGAGAGCACTTGAGAGTGCCATAAACCTCCCCCCCGTACCAGGCCGAGAGGACCGGGCATGATAATTCGTTGGTTTCGTCTCTGGCAGAGTTGGGCAAAATATTTATCTAAATAAAAATTTCGAATAACGAATAAAAGATAAAAATATTTGTATTCGTTATTCGAAGGTTCGAATTAAAAAAGTATCTTTATTCGACGAGTATCGAATAAATAATTTTATTCGACGAGAATTTATCCGACGTATAAAGTTATTTTTCTATTCGAAGCGGATTTATTCGAACTTCGAATAATTTTTCCATCTTTTATCTGTATCTTTTATTCGAAGGCTTCGAATAAATGTTCGAATATCTTTTGCCGAGCGCCGAGCATCAAAGACCCAGCGACGACAGACGACATACAATGTAAGCGGATGGAGAATCGCGGACGAATGAAAGTTTAAACTTTTAGATTTTTCAATATATCCTCATAAAATTGTGACGAGCGTATGGAGGGGATTTTCCTGATGAGAATGAGGTCAAATTCGAGTGTAATCGAACAAGTTTCACTGATTCGTAATGTTACGATAAAAATCACGAACAAATGATGCCGTGTTTGGACTCATTTTGATCGTGAAAAGCTCTAAAACTCATTCGTATTAACAATATTGTTCTGATTAAAAATATAAAAGCATAAATTGCCAATAATGCACGATTCTCCATCCGCGTACATCGTATGGCGTTTGGCAGTCGCTGGGTCTTCGACGTTCGGCGCTCGTCGGTCCTCGTCGGGCGTCGTCGCCGTTCATTCGTCGAGCTGGCAAAAGTTATCCGAGGATTTATAGCGAATACATCCGCTTCGAATAAAAAAAATTATCTTTATTCGTCGGTTAAATTCTCGTCGAATAAAATTATTTATTCGATACTCGTCGGATAAAGATACTTTTTTTATTCGAACCTTCGAATAACGAATAAAGATAAAGTATCTTTTATTCGAATCGTTATTTAAATAATTTTTTATCGAAACAATGCTCAACTCTGGTCTCTGGTGCGTGTTGAGCGTCAGTGTCGGATGACAATATGATACCTTTATTTGAAGATCTGTTCGAATAAAGTCTGATTATTTACTATTTATTTATAGAATAGAAAAATATCCGTTATATTCCAGTAATTAACTAGAATGAAATATGTTGTAGTCCATGTAACAGTTGAAGAGGTTTAGCAATAATTCCTTTTTTGCAGCTTGAGAACTATTTTTAGAAATTACAGGCGAAGTTTGCAGTTTCTGCCTACATTGTCGATGAACGGACCTCGCTTGCGAATTATTATCTCCGGGACTGTTTCTCCACTTCAGCTGCACTACTTTTTGTTTAATTTAGAAAGGATACGGCTGTTATAAAATAATTTTTTCGACCATGACAAGTAACTTTACAATGTAGGAAACTGTAAACAAATTCCTCTTTTGCGTTTTTTTCCGATGATGAGCCAGTGATTCACATGTTGGAAAAAATATGGTCACATTCCCTGAAGTTTCCCCTTCAAAATGAACCCTTCAGAAGAATGGAGAATTCTGATTGATTACGTATACATGTTAGTTTGTATGTGAATTGAATATGTTCTACAAGAAAGGTGTCATTGCTCAATGAAAACGACGAGAAGGTGGTGATTATTTACTTGACAATTAGGGTTTCATAAAATATACTTCAAAACCAGAATTTCGTGTTGTTGGCTTTGCAGTCTGCGAGGTACTGTCTGCAAAATATATGTCTAAATAAAAATTTCAAATAACGAATGAATGAAAAAAAAAATTTGATTCGTCATTCGAAGGTCATATCGTCGATTTGGGAGTTCTAGTCTTAGAATTAATGGAAAAAGGGTGACACGTTTTTTGAAATGTCTGTAAAATCAACAATTTGTAAGAGATCGAAAAATCCTTTGAGATTCGGTCACTAAACACCACATAGAAAGAATAAAAGCCGAAATATTACTACAACAGGGATGACCCATAGTTCTCGAGGTAAAAATAGGGTCATTTAGTCATAAACGAAGTCTGCTGGTATTGCGGAGCGCACCACTCACCTACCTGAAACGGGGACACCCCGTGTCCTTTTCCAGCTCATTGTGAAGCCAATGTTCAATTCTCCATCCTTCTCAAGGGGTCATTACGAAGGGGAAACGTTTTTAGTAGATACTTTTATGGTTTTACTTTTCTGACTTTATAATGTAATGAAGAAAGGGTGATCCGTTTTTAACACGTCTATTTAAAATCAACATCGAGATGTCTCATCATACAAACGTAATAGTAACTTGTTCGAAATCCGGAAAATCACAGGAAATTTATAAAATTTAATATATAATTATTATATAAAAATCGATTGAAAATATAAATACATAACGATAAAACATAATAAAATTAAAAAAAAAATGTGTTAGTAGGCAGGATTTGAACCCTGGTCGGGCGGGTGAAAGCTTGGCACGCTACCGTCGCGCCACACCAATTTTTGTAGTCTAGATAAAATACGGCATGACATAGACGATATATATATGTCGGAGGCTGGGCGGACTCTTCCGTCCTCGGACCCGCCGGAGATTGTCCAGCGTCGTTCTGCGTCTGCGTTCAGCGTCTTTTGCGCTTACGCGATTGTCGTATGGACTCTGCGTACACGCTATGCCCGATCTCGTGGTGCAACGACAGACACGTCAACGAGCACACGGGCCTCACAGAATGTTCGCGTACGTCTTTACGTTTTCTACCCACGAAAAGTGACTTTCCTCAAAGCTGGTGTTCGGCCTACCGTTGCCCAAACTATTCTGCCGCCCGTGGTCACGTTCAACAGGGTCCCAGCCCATCATTCCAGGCACCCTGTCTCGCATCTCCCTTTGCCCCGCGCGCGAAGTGGGGTAGCGCAGGTACGCAGGGACTGTTTTATTGCCCCTTCACAGGGCAATTGTCAGGGTACGGTAAATCGTTATTTTACGATTAAACTAAATCCTATACGCGTTACGCGTTGTTGCCGACGGGGTGCATCGCTGCCATCACGCCCCGACATATATATATGCAATATCTGTGTTCTATCCGTTAATCTAACGGTATTGTATGCGCACATTAACACTGCTTTGTCTATTCTCGCACATCCTTCCACATCTACTACCTGTATTTGTGGGCAATTCCTAATTATACTGCAAATATGCTCGCTATGTATTGATGGATTTGACCTACAGTGTATTTCTCTTAATCCACACAATGACCCCAACGCATACCCTGGCATTTCTGGATACATGTTGTTCAATTCCAGGACCGCTAACTTATCCAAGTTAGATAATGTGTCGAGGGACGACTCTCCTATGATATTTGTGCAACCACTTAGATCTAGGTGTTCGATCTGTGTGAGATTCGCACTTATTTCTTGTACCGTAGTGCCTGTCACCCATCCACAAAATGTTAGTGAGAGATGCGTGATTCGACGGTAATCCCGGATTATCGGTAGGGCCTGATCTACTGGTCCCAGTTCTATTTCCACAAAGTCCCCTCGTCCTATTTGGAGCTGGTCATCCTCCTCATCTTGGTTTAACTGGGCCACGCCGAAGGTCAGCGCGTGGATTCTTAGAGTTCTTAGCGTTTGTTGTAGGTTTCTATTATTGGCTAAAGTTATTGAACAATTGGTTGCAAACAAATAACTGACCGTAACGGATAGCGGTTGATGAACGACTGGGGAGAAAACATACACGCACGAAAAAAACAAAAGAACGAGAAACAGCAGCATTCGCATCAAGGCGGACACACACCGCGCGGATTCCACGGGCACGCACAACGCACCCGCAACTCGCTTACATGCAAACACGCCGAGCTGCTTCGAGCACAATTTCGCTTCGAAATCTTTTCAACAAAAGTACTCAATATAGTATCGTCGGTCAGTGTTTGTTGTAATATTAAGTCCAAAGAGTCTAAGGCTTGTAACCTTCCTAGTATATCGATTAAATATTGTACTGATATTCCTACACACTTGTTCGCGGCGATTTTGTAATGTCGATCGTATCATCGCGAAGGAAGACGATAATCGCGTCATGTAGATATATATGCGAGTCTAGCGAGCGATTCACGGTGGTCGCGATTGACAAGCAGGCGTTGTTGTGGAAACGGTCGCGAACAAAGAAAGAGTGTGTTGAGAAAAAAGGTTGAATTTACTTGTCAGAAGGAGAGAGTCGACTCGGGTCCTTCATGCGATAGTTCGTAATTAAAAATTGAGTTGCTTTTTTGGTTTGAATGCTCACGCGAGTGATCCCGGGTAATAGGAGATTTGGTTTCGCACTCGGTTCGGCAATACTTGAATCCTCCCAGGCCGGCTCACAGATCCAAGGGCATTGGCAGCTTTGAAGCTCCTTTCCAGTGAATCCCGAAGCTGGGACGGATTGCAAGGCTAGCCGTAGTGCTGCCGGCAGAGGAGTGCCTTATGGGCCAGCCGGCAATTGTGCAGAGTTCCAGTGGAACTCTGCTGTGGATCACTACGCGCAGAGACTTGAGTATTAACGGTAAGAGAGCTCTCTTAGTTTTAGACTAAAATGTCCTTTAGCATGTAAATTGCTTGAAACGCCGATTTTCTAACCGCGTTATCTATATTTAAACACTATTTGATACTGGGCTTTCGTACGACGAAATTTTTGTAGTTGCTTAATAGAATAAATTTATTGCATCTTGCTTTGGCTTTTCCTCGTAATCCGTCGAGGTTTTTATGCCGAAGCAAGAATTTGTTCAACCGGGAAATTGTGTATTTTATTCTAGTATAAGTTCGAACATTGTTTAATCTGAACTTCTATGAATCCTGTCTTTTAAATGATTGAAAAACAACACTGGTCTATTTTAAAATGTTTCAAGTTTGGATTTAAGTAATGTAATGCTTTCCCACTTAATACAGTTTTTGTTAATTCAAATGTCTCTAAATTTTTAGCTTTTTCGAGCACCTGGGCTAGTTCTGGCTCTATCGGTGGTTGTGACTTTCCAAACGCTATATGTACCACTTGGTTTGCCCCTTCGACAAGGTTCCTAAGTGACGTTGGCCTTATGGTCGCTGCTGTAAAATCTAAATATGTAAGGTTCGGGAAAGTTTTTATTGCTATAGCTATTATTTGTGGTTGTAGAAGTTTTGAAATACTCTCATCATCTACCACTATCGTTGTTATATGGTTTGCTGTTCTACGTAATAACCAATGTAATGCGCCCATAGTAACCGTCTTACCGTTCCACCCATGCGGCCAACGCCAATCAGTCACATCGAGACGCTTAATTTTACCATACGACGCTAAGGTCCCCTCTCGCCACCTTGTCGAGACTAATTCTAGTGCTACTCTATCCTGAAATTGTAAATACGTCGCAATCTTCGCAATACACTCCACCGGTAGGAGTACCTTATCCGCAAGGTCTAGGCCCGGAAACGCATTAACCGACGGTCGCGGCGCTATCAGTTTAGCCTCATGCCACGGGTCTGCAGGACGGATCCTTAGCTTCCGCTTGTGGACAACGAAATTTTGTCCTACCAGTTTCTTTGCTTGTTCCGGTTTTTCAAACGTGATGAACGCCTGATTGCCCGTGGGTTTTCTCAATACTACTGCGTGTTCCGCTCCGTGGGGTCGGAAAACTTTCAGTAAGTCCTCCTTCTTGGTATGATTGGCTAATCGCAGTATTAATAGCCTCCTTCCTTCTCCTGCTGTCCCTGAACTGCATCCTGGTTGCGGCTCCATGGTTCATTTATAATCCTATGGTTACAATGCTTGTATAAGTTCGTGTAAATATAATCGGAGACAACACAACACATAAATAATAATGTTTCTCCTTTCGCGCCAATCATGGCAGCGGTTCGCATTCGTATCACATCGTTTGTGTCCCAATGACTGGCTGTTTATGTCGCATGACAGTCATGTCCACGGTCTGGTTTGGTTAACCTTACAATTGCTTGTGACATCCGAAGATGTGGCTTAGCCTAGGTTGTTCTGCAACTTATTTACAATATTTTATTAATATCTGCTTAAATAGTTTGCGCAATTCGCCAGTCGGGCCCATCGTTGCGCAAGCGCCGACCGTATCGATGCGTCTCATCCGTTAAGATTTGCAAAGTGAATAGCGGTAAATCTTTAAGCATTAATATGTCTCTCTCTTCCAGCGTTAACAAGGTTTATAATTTCAATTTATCTACATGTTTGGTGAATTGTTTTCCGTTATCATCTTCTAAAATAACATTGTTCTTTGCCAAAATTCCAACAATTTTGTATGGTCCATGATAACGGCTACTAAACTTTCCAGCTCGCGGCTCGACTACGACGCGTACCATGTCCCCTATTTTTCCGCGGAACGGTCGCGCCCTTTTATCATAATAAACCTTGGATCTTTCCTTAGCCTTATTCTGATTTCTCGCGGCTATTGTATGCATTTCGTTTAGTCGTACAATCAGATCAGAAAGATAAGTGTTGTATGTGGGTAAATTTTCGTTCCCCGTGAACGAACTTGGACAACGAGCAACTTTTCCGAACACCAATTCATAAGGTGTGAAGTTGGTTGTTTCGTGTACCGAAGTATTATATGAAAACATTGCGAACGGTACTAACCTATCCCAATCGTCATATCTATCTACATAATGGCTGATGTATTCCGTTAACACTATATGGCTTCTCTCTAGTGCTCCATTCGTTTGTGGTCTATAACCAGATGTCATAAAGTGTCGGATTTTGAAAACCTTCGTCAATTTTTGAATATTGCCCGAGGAGTACCATATTGTAATATCAAATGGGTCGTTAAAGCGTGCGCGATTGTCTCGGCTCTTATGTCAGGAACGGGAACTGCTATGCAGTATTTTGTTAAATTATCTTGCATCGTTAATATATGCCTATTTCCGTTGGGAGTTGTTGGTAATGGTCCTACTGTATCCAACGCTACCCTCTCAAAAGGTTCTGCGGAAGTATCCGTTATTAACATGGGTTCGCGTGTTTTAGAACGTACCAATTTTTTATTTTGACAACTGTCGCACGAACGAATAAATCGTTTTATTTCTTGTAACGTGGACCTCCACTCGCCGGGTGGGAAGGCGGGGGCGGGATCCACTCCGGGAATTTATGGGCTCAGAGGCCGGGCCGCGTACGGCCGTGAATACGCGGTCCTCCCGGTACTAACTGATTCTCGAAGGTTCTCGGAAATCGAAACGAACCTGCTGCTCGGGCGCCAGGCACCGGAAGGGTGCCACGCGAAACGCGGACGAAGTCCGCCCTTAGCTGGAGCTGGGGGCGGGAGGTGAACCTTCGGGAACCGCGAGAATGTCGAGAGGCGCGAAAAGGGTCGGGGGTTCGGACACGGAAGGGAGCGAGGACAGCCCTCACGGCAGGACGGATCGCGCAGGTGAAAAGATCGATAGTCGGGCTGGGCTCTACAATTTTATTGGCGTCGGATTTTACAAAGCCGCGGCCACGTGGCCGCACCCGAGAGCCCGTGCTCTTCGTACAAAGTTTGCGATAAGGTGGAGGGTTCGCAACGCGCTGTTGTCGATCGGTAAAATACGCCGCGGGGGTGCGGTAGATCGGCACGAGAATTGCCCCTCGCCGAAGCGAGAGATTCGCGGCACGCAGGTGGTCGGCGCGATTACGGTATGACTGTCGCGGCGCGGTTTCGGTTCCGACGGACGGCGAACGCTCGGCGAAAACATCACGATAGGCTACGCGACGGCTCGATAGGAATAACGCGAGAAGTAACGTAACGGACGGACGGTTGCAAACGTTAACGGCGGCAGCTCCTCCGAGGAAGACTTCCGCACTGTATTTTTCCGAGAACCCGGTGCCGCGGCTCAAAGTACCGATGTATTCGGTACGAGCGGAATGTCCGAGGCGAGAAGCGCCCCGGCACGCGAAAACTCGGGGAAGGAGACGCGATATTACGCGCCCGACGGGCGATCCGCGAGCTCGCGTTCCCGCGAGAGCACGGAATTGTCACGTAATAATCAAGAAGAAAATATATAAAAAAAAACTTTATTGCTCAACCGGAGTTGAGTACCACTGAGTTAGTTACAAAGATTATTACAATGATTGAAATACACGGAGAACGTACGTAGGCGATACTAAAACAAAACTGAACGCTCGTGCCCTGGGGCGGCGGCCTCTTATACCGTCGGAGACAACTGACCGCTGAGGATATTTGATCCCTTCTTATCAACAGGACTTCTCCGAAGGTGGTGCCGTGTGCAACGAAGGTGTTGCCGTGTGCAACGAAGGTGTTGCCGTGTGCAACGGGCCATAATCAGGTGTGGTCCCTGTGACAGAATCGTCGTCGGCCGACCTCGTCGGTTCCCCGGTAGAGCCTGGCGAACCAACTCGCGAAAAACAAACGAATACGGTCACTGAGGGGACTCACCGTTCCTCTCGATATAATTCCGCCTTCGGTCGCGGTTCTGTCCGTCTAGCTCGGGATGGTCTCCGGTTTTCTACGCTCGACTCGTGACGGGATCGAGATCCTGGGACCGCTGCAGCTCGGTAGTAGAGTGCACGCACTTCGCGTTTACGGCAATCGGTATTAATAATGCGGTATCACAAACTACACGGCGGTCTGCGCTGGCTCGGTATTTTCCGGGTGCGACTCGGTACGGAAGTCACCGCGACAGTAATTCGTCCGGGTCCGTTCGCGTTACGACAGGGTCCTCGTATCCCCACTTCGTGCCCTAGTCCGGCTTTTCCTCTAATAGGGCGCGCGACTGGCGCGAAATTCGTAACCCGCAGGATCGTGCCTACGTCGGGTCCTTGGGCCCCAGACCTTACGCGAAAATCATCCCAAAATTGGAACTCGGGGTAGATCCGCGATCTCCCCCGGTATGGAGGAGGGGGGGGGGCGCCTACACCACCCTCGCCGAGGCCCCTTGCAAATGGCTAGGTGAGGCGGCGGCAGGACCGCGAAATGTGTTGTCGGTTGGTCGACAGGGGCCTTCGTCCCGCTTCGTCACCTCCGGGTTGTCTGGCCCGTGTGTGGCGTCGCCCATTCCTCAACATTACCGGTGCACCGGATTTTCGTATTGGCCAGGGTTTGGCGTAGGTGGTCCCGCGAAGCGCTGTGCCCTTTCCTCAGGTCGGCTGGATACCGGGGTGCCGTTCGCCTACCTGAAACTTGCCGGGCTCGGCGTGCGCGAAAGGTGTGAAAATGCGAGTTTCCTGTCGATTCGGGAGTTCCTCGGGGAGCGCTTCCTAACCTATCGAGCCGTGGTTCTATTCGCGATAACGTTGTTTTTGGGCAGTCCGGTCCCTTCGTTCGGTTTTTTGGGGCGCCAAAGGGGCGACGCGATTTGTGCAACGTCACAACTCCCCCCCCCCCCTTAAACCTGTAGGAGTTTGTTACATATATATACATTAATGTTGGTGACGATCGATCGTCGGCAGTCAGCTGGGACGATCTGACAGTCATCCGTTTGTCTCGTCTGCTCGTTTCACTGGTAACCGGTTGTCATTACAAGCCGACGATCGATTTGTTTATAACAACCTGATGTTTGAGCGTGAACAGCGTAACACCAGAATTTGTAAAACCGTCAAACAATAAAGATCTTCTTCCTATAAACCGGACCGGACTGCTACGGCATTTCCCCTTCGTGACCCCTCGCTCGATTGGTTCTGGCGCGGTTCCCTTCGGAAGTCTCCCTTTACACTTGTGGAGCCTTCACCGGCGGACGAACACTCGGACTCGACAAACGAATAACCAGATGCTGGGGAGGAAACCATCGGGACCGGGTGGCCTAAATGACATTGACGAAGTAGTTCAAACGGTATTTTATTTTTCCCTGGGTGAGGGTCGGTACACTTGGCCCCTCTTGGTGGGGGCCCGGAACATCTTGAGTGGTCTCAAGGCGATAATAATTTAATCAATAAAGAAAAAAAAACAACACAAAATAAAATATATAATCTCGTTTCGGGATCTTTTCCCTGGTGGGTACGGGAGGTTAGTGCCTTCGCATTGGCGGCGTCGGGATCACCCTGGCGGTCGTCTGCCTATCCCTACCGGGTGGCGGGGTGGGTTTCAGCTTCCCACGACGGGCCACACGTCGGACAGGTGCGCACCGAGCACCCCTGCCGGCCGCACCGGTAGCAGTGCGGCGCGGGCGGCTTGGGACACTTGTCCCTTCTGTGCCCGACTTGGCCGCAGTTCCAACACTCGTTGGGTCGCACCGGTGGGGTTTGGGGCTCGTCCTTCGTTTGCCGCCAGTACCTCTCCCACTTGTCGTGTCTTGCGTTCCTCGGCCGGCGACGAGCGGGCGGGATGGCGGCGCATGGCACCTTGGCCGCAGCGCGAGTGGTCGACGGCGGCTCGGCCGGGCGTACCTCCGGGTCCGTCGGCTGGGCCGGCTTCGGTACGGTCCTCGGCGTGGGTCGCAGCGGCATCGGCAGGAGGGGGGGGGGTCACCCCCTCGATAGGCCCTAAGAGGTCCCCTACGGGCACCTCTGGCCTGGCGGTATTTTGGCTGTGGTCGGAGATCGTCTCCGGCTGCGTCAGGAGCAGCTCGTCCAGTTCTTTCATCTCCTTGGCCAGGTGAGTTTGGTGGTTGGCCGTCGCGGCGAGATGATTCGTCATGGTTTCCATCTCCCGCGCCAGGCGCCTACGTCTCTCCCGCGCCTCTTCGATATCTCGGGACATCTGTGGGATGGTGTACATGTAGGGTTCCTTATCACGCGAGTCCGTTACTCGGTGGTGTGTACGTCTTGAGGTCGGCGACGTGGGCCTTTCCGACCTCTTTCCCGTCTAAGGTGGTCAGGCGATAGACCACCGACGAGAGTTTCTCGCGTACGCGGAAGGGCCCGCTATATTTGAGGCACAGCTTCGCGGCGATATTCTGGGCGGCGGACGATAGAACGCGTTGGCGTCGCAAGACCAAGTCACCGACCGCGAATTGTACCTCTCCCCGGCGAAGGTTATAATACTGCGCCTGCGATTCGTACGCCCTGTCGAGATTTTCCCCCACCCAGTGTCGCAAGGTTGATAGACGCGAGACGCGATTTTTCCAGTCGCCCGTATTGGCGAGTTCCGTATCGGCCGTCGGTTCTCCGTCCCCTCGTCGGCATAGTTTCGGCCTTGGTTCCCGTCCGAAGTTCAAAAACGCGGGGGAGGATTGGAGTGCGGTATGGTACGCGGTATTGTACGCGAAGCGGAAGCTCGGGAGATTCGCATCCCAGTCGCGATGATCGCGGCCGATAGACGATACTATCATCGTTTTTAATACGCGATTGACTCGTTCTACGGGATTCGCCTGCGGGTGGTACGGGGGCGTGGTTGAAATCGTGATACCGTATGTTTTCGCTAATTCGTGTATCGCCTTATTCACGAACTCGGTCCCGTTATCGGTAAGGATCACCTCGGGGGTACCCCACCGCGAAAATACGTGGTTCTCGAGGGCCTCGGAAATTTTTAACCCGGTGGCGCGCCGGAGGGGACAACATTCGATCCATTTTGTAAATAAATCCTGCACCACCAGGAGGTATTGATGTCCGGCTTTACTCGGAGGAAGCGGGCCCATAATATCGCCACCCACGGGGCCTCGACACGACGTCGTCCCATCAGCCCGGAGGGGAGTTTTTGTTCCACCTTCGTCAACTGGCATGTGGGACAACGTCGCACGTACTTCACCACGGTACGGAACATGCCCTGCCAAAAATATCGGGTCGCGATCCGATGGTAAGTGTGGTGTATTTAGGATCAGGTTAGGTGGCCTGCCGCGACGTGCGAGTATAATGTGATATTTATTGAAATTAACACAAGTTACTTATAAAAGGTATTTTCACCTGCCGGCCATGTGGTCTCGGCCTTGCCCGAATAGCGACTAATTACGCACACACAATACGTGCGCGACTAGCGTGCGCAGTCGCTCGCACCACTCACGCATACGGCACACATTACGTATACGACAACTCTCTCGCTTCTTTTTAATTTTCGGTTTAATGCAGGCGTGGAGAGCGCCTAACCTGCACCTGCGCCTTCTTACGTTTCAACACTTGATCTACGTGGCGCTTTCGCAACACCCTATTATCGTCTTTTATGATAAACGTCGATGGGGAGCTTTGGCGAACGATCTCACCCTCCGTTCGCTTCCCTGACCTTACGCCATAATCATCGAATACGATTTTATCTCCTATTTGAAAATCAACATTCCGTTTACCTGGCCTGGCAACAATCTGCGCCCGTTGTTTTATTTCTACAGTTTCGTTTACGTTAGGGCGTAAAAGGTCAAATCTCGTGCGGAGCTCGCGTTTATACATTAAATATGCCGGACTTCTACGAGTCGTACAGTGCTCAATGCTTCTGTAATCAAAAAGGAACATGTTGACCGCGTTATTCACACCCTCTCCCCCTTTTACGATTTTCTTGACTTTATCTTTGAAGATTTGGACCAGATTTTCCGCAGCTCCATTTGTAGCTGGGTGGTATGGCGGACTAAGTGAATGCTTTACGCCATGTGTGACCAGAAAACTGTGAAATTCTTCACTTCGAAATTGCGGCCCCCCGTCTGTAACACAGTGAAATGGTAACCCGTACCTTGCGAACAATTTCTTAAACTCTTCTATAAGCCTATATGCTTTTGTATTATTATTAAAGTTAATTATTTCTGGCCACTTTGAATGTGCATCCACCATAATCAAGTACATTGTACCGAACAATTCCGCAAAGTCGCAATGAATTCTTCCCCATACTTTGTCTGGATATGGCCATGTTGTTAACGGAGTATGTGAAGGTCTGTTTCTTTGAATTAAACAAATTTTACAATCATTAATCATGCTCTCAATATCGCGATCAATGTTTGGCCACCAGACGTATGAGCGAGCAAACATTTTAATTTTTACGATGCCTAAGTGCGTCGCATGCAGTTCACTTAAGATTAGATTTTTCATGCTCTCTGGGATGACTGCTCTTAACCCCCAAAATAGGCAACCTTTTTCGACCGTTAGTTCCAACCTTTTATTAAATAGGATTTTCATTTCGTTTGACATTTTGCTAGTGTCTTTTGGCCAAGTTCCTAAGACGTACCTAATGGCATTCGATACCAATTCATCTTTTCTACTTTCTTCTGCTAATGTTTTGTAGTTATATGAGATGATTCCCTCCTCGAAGAAGTTTACCTGAGGGAAGTTTGTATCAATCAGTTCTGTTTCGTCTTCTATTGGTAACCTCGAAAGTGCGTCACAGTTTGCATTAGCCTCCGATTTTATGTGCTCTATTTCATATCTGAATCCGGACAAGTAGTATGTCCATCTCTGAAATCTATTGTCCGCCGTTTGCGGGATGCCCTTTCGTGGTCCCAATATCAATTGTAAAGCTTTATTATCGGTTTTTAGTATAATAACTTTCCCAAATACAAATTGGTAAAATCTTTTAAAACCAAATATTATAGCCATAGCCTCTTTATCTAAGATTTTCCTATTCAGTTCATCTTTCGCTATCTTTTTCGATGCATACGAGATTGGTTTTTCTTCACCGTTTTTATACCTATGGGATAAAATAGCAGATAAGCCATAATCTGACGCGTCGCATGCCAGAACTACTTTCTCATTTGGGTTATAGTTGACTAGTACTTTTGGTGAGATTAATTCTTTTTTCACCCATTCAAACGCTTTTGTGCAGTTTTCATCCCATTCGTATTTTTCTTTGTTAACCAGATCATAAAGAGGTTTCAAATTGTCTGACCTGTTTTCTAAAAATCTAGCGTAAAAGTTAACTAGCCCTAAAAATGATGCTAATTCTTTACTATTTTTCGGCTGAGGAGCATTTATCATTGCATTTACGTTAGTTTTTGCTTTATGCAACCCATCCTTATCGATAACGTAACCTAGAATTTCTAGTTTCTTTTTCATAAAGTGACATTTTTCTTTATTTAGCCTCAACCCACATTCTTGCAGTCTGCTACATACTTTATGCAGATTATTTAAATGCTCTTCATCCGTTTTTCCCGTAATATAAATGTTGTCGAGATACGATATCGCACCATCAATACCCCTTAGACATTCGTCCATCTTCCTCTGCACGTCTGCAGGTGCAGGAGAAACACCTTCAGGTATTTTAGTATACCTGAACAATCCCTTGTGTGTTACAATCGTGAGCAACTTGGAACTTTTTTCATCTACTGGAAATTGCATATACATATGCGTTAAATCTAATTCTGAAAAAGAGTTCCCACCTTGCAAAACAGTAAAGATATCGTCTATAGTATGCAATGGATATTTATCAATTATTATAAATTGATTAAGTGTCATTTTAAAATCGCCACATATGCGGATATTACCATTGCTTTTAAAGACGGGAACAATCGGCGTTGCCCATTCGCTTACGTCGACTGTCTTTAAGTGCCCCAAATTCACTAGTCTATCTAACTCTTTTTCAACCAGCGGTTTTAACGCATGTGCTATACTTCTACATTTTAACGCTATTGGTCTTGCATTCTCTTTAAGGTGAATTTTAGATTCACTCTTGTTATACAACCCGGGCGTTTCGCTAAACAATTCACTGTATTTTTCGCTCAATACATCAGCTAAATTTTCGATATTTAATTTATTTATCACGCTCACACCTGTGTCGCCTATTTGCAACGGCCATAATCCGAACGCTGCTAACCATTCCCTACCAGTTAACGCCGGACCTGAACCAGGCAATACAAAACATTCTAACATGCGTTTCTCATTTTTAAATTCGACAATCAAATTCGTTAATTTTCCTATCGGTTTCAAAATTTGCTCATCATAAGTTTTCAATTTCCGTTCTGTTTTTTTCATTTTGCAATTTCTAAGATAATTTACATAGTATAAATTAGAAATTACAGTTGCATAAGTACCCGTATCTATTTCCATTTTTATGTTAATACCATTGATTATTACATACTCATACATCGGGTCGCCTTCGCAATCACTTGAACACCTTTGCTTAGACACTTGCTCTGCTTTATTATTCACTTCACTAACTTTCAAACACAAGAAATCTTCTTCATGTAGTTTCCTTACAACCCTTCCAGCGTAAGGCATACTGCAATTTCCCGTGTCGCCTGCTGCCTCTGCGTTGCCATGACGCTGGATCAGCTGGACACGCTGTTGTTTCTGCTCACCGTTGAACCCTTTGCTTCGACAAGCTACCTGCAAGTGACCTTTCTTCTTACAGCCGTGACACGTATATTCCTTGAATCTGCATACGTTCGCTGTGTGATTTGGTTTACCACAACAGTAACACGTCATTTTACCCTTGCCGTATTGGTAGTTTTTTGGAGGCTGCGGATTCTCCGAGTATTGTTTTCGCCAATGCTTTTTATTTGCATTGCTCATAGCAAATATTTCTTCCTTCTTTGATCCACAAGGTTTTCCCGTGTTAAGAGAACTCGTTGCGTTTTTCTCTGCTGATTCATGTGACGTTGCTTCTTTGTAGGCTTCGTTAAACGTCAGTGAACTTTTCTTGAATAGCTCAACTTTTGTTTCGTGATCTCTTAAGCCACATACGAACTGATCCCTTAGTGCGACTTCGATTTCTTTAAAGTTGCAGTTTAGTGCTAATTTTTTCGATCTCGCTGCAAATTCCGCTACCGTGTCCGTTTCAGCTTGCTTGGCTTGATTAAAATTGAATCGTTCCATAACTTCGGACGGTTTTGAATTTAAGTGCTCGTTCATGATCTCAACTATTTGATCATAACTTTTTGTGTTTATTTTAGCCGGAGCGACCAGCTGTTTGATGAGCTTGAACGCTTCCGTGTCCACACGCACCAACAACTGCGCCGCCTTCTTTTCAGGCTTTGTGTCGCGTGCTATGAATAACTGTTCTAATTGTTCTTATGCAGGCGGAATTCTACTTTTATACCGTCAGTCATTTCACTTTCCTCTAGCGTACTTTTAGCACTCAATTCTTTACTAATTCCAATTTTCTTTCTGATCAATTCTCGTAATTTTTCTCGTAACGTATTGAAATTTTCACCTTCCTCAACTTGAACGTTACGTTCTTGCAGTTCACTTAACAACTGTTTCTTGTTTAGCGTTTGCACCCAGCTTAAGGTTCCTTTATTCGGCATTAACACTTATGCTTTAAAGTGATACAAAATACACTTTCTTTACTCGTGCGAGCACCTTCCTACTCGCGTTCTCGCTGTATTACGCGACACCTTGCTGCCACGCCCACGTGGCAGATTTCTAACCTGACTAATTTTGAACACGTTGATCCGTGATTATCTCGTGCATCCTCGTCGCCATTGTGGTGTATTTAGGATCAGGTTAGGTGGCCTGCCGCGACGTGCGAGTATAATGTGATATTTATTGAAATTAACACAAGTTACTTATAAAAGGTACTTTCACCTGCCGGCCATGTGGTCTCGACTGCGCACGCTAGTCGCGCACGTATTGTGTGTGCGTAATTAGTCGCTATTCGGGCAAGGCCGAGACCACATGGCCGGCAGGTGAAAATACCTTTTATAAGTAACTTGTGTTAATTTCAATAAATATCACATTATACTCGCACGTCGCGGCAGGCCACCTAACCTGATCCTAAATACACCACAGTAAGTTTTCTCGACTCCCAAGTGACCCGCTTGCTCCTCGTCGTGAGCCTCTCGCAAAATTTCGGTAACGCGGTCCTCGGGTATTACGAGCTTCCACTCGTCGAGATCGCTTCCGAGCATTTCGGTGATCAAGGGATCGTTTCTTCGGTAATATAGTTGCCCCTCTCGGATCGCCCACCCGGGGTGCCCCTTCGGGTCGCCCTCTACCGCGCGAAATTTTTCTTCGTACCATCCCACTTTAGCCGCGGCGACGATCGGTAATTCCCCTTCCCCTTCAGTCACGACCTCGTACATGCGCGAAAGTGCATCCGGCACGTGTTTTAGTGCGCCCTGTCGATACGCGATCGCGAAATCGTACTCCAACAATTGCAATGCCCAGCGCGCCAGCCTCCCCGAAGGATTCTTCAGGGTCCGCAACCAACGTAGACTATGGTGGTCGGTAATTACCGTGAAGTGGTAACCTTCTAAGTATGGACGGAACTTCTGTACGGCCCAGACGATCGCGAGGCATTCCAATTCGGTAGCGGAGTATTTTCGCTCGGCCTCGGTTAAAGCTCGGCTCGCGAACGCGATAACCCTTTCCACCCCCTCGATTTCCTGGGCCAGGACGGCCCCCAGCCCTACGGTGCTCGCATCGGTCTGGAGGACGAACGGAATATCGAAATGTGGGCAAGCAAGGGTCGGGGCAGTCGCGATTAATTCTCGAACTTTTTCGAAGGCGGATTGTTGGCCGTTTTCCCATCTCCACGCCTGTCCTTTCCGAAGCAGGATGTTTAGCGGCTCCGCGACTGTAGCGAAGTCCGGGATGAATCTTCGATACCAGGAAGCCATGCCGAGAAATCGCCGCAGTTGTCGTATATTCCGCGGGGCGGGAAAGGACAGGACCGGCGCGACCTTTTCGACGTCGACTTTCAACCCCTCCCTACTCACCACGAACCCGAGATAACGTACCTCTTCCCGACAAAATTCGCATTTTTCCGGGTTTACGAGCAATCCCGCGGATTTAATCCGTTCGAAAATCTTCGCGAGCCACGCGAGATGATCTTCGAAGGTCGTGGTCGCGATAATAATATCGGCCAAATACGCGAATGCATTCGGCTCCATTTCCGGACCGATAAGTCGATCTAATAACCGTTGAAACGTCGCGGGAGCTCCCGTGAGCCCGTACGGCATCCTTTTGAATTGGAATAACCCTTTACCCGGAACGGTAAATGCGGTAATCGGTTTACTTGCGTTTTCGAGCGGGATCTGGAAGTACGCCTGGCTCAAATCGAGGGTGGAAATGTATCGCGCGGCTCGTAATTTATCGAGAATGCTTGACATAATCGGGAGCGGGTACGCGTCTTTCTTGGAAACCTCGTTGACTTTCCGAAAATCTAAACTGTTCAAGACGCGCGCCAAAACAGCAGCCGCCGCGCGTACCAGTGGCGAGCGCTGTGCCGCGACCAATTGCGATAACTGACGGCCGCGCATCCTGCCGATCGATCTAATTATTGGCTGACGGACGATCTAGATCTTTCGACAAGGAAGTCGTTTTTTACCAGCTCGTCAGTCAATAAATAGCGCAGCCGCATGGCCGTCTCTCTCTCTTGTATCCAGCCTTCTTTCTCGAACATTGTCTCCAATATTCTTTCGTGAACATCGTCTCTTGTATTCGTAAGTGCGGCAAAGCGAGTAGGCCACTTGAAATAAAGTAATCTTTATTACGGATTCGGCGTCCAACAATAACTAGTACATTCTCAATTCTATAATTACTTAATTGTTCCATTCGCGTGAACAAAAGGAGAGGGAAAAATCGGAAAGAGAGGTAGAGGGGATAAAAACGGAAAGGCAGATATGGCAGCTGATAAGGAAGGAAAGGAGGAGAGGGTCACGGGTGGATGAGAGAATAAGGATGGAAGAGTGGGATAAACATTTTATGCAGCTATTGAGGGGTGGGGGGTGTAGAGTGGAGGGTGAGGAAGGGAGAGACAAAAAGGAGAGAGGAGGATGAAGAAGAGGAAATAGAAAGGGGAGAGATCAGCAGGGTAGTAAAAGGTTTGAAAGAGGGAAAAGCGGCAGGGGGGATGGGATACCGAACGAGGTGTGGAAATATGGAGGGGAAGAAGTGGAGGAGTGGCTGTGGAGGGTGTGCAATAAGGTATGGAGGGGGGAAGGATGGCCGGATGACTGGACGGAGGGTGTAGTAATACCAATACCAAAGAAAAGGGAAAGTAGAAAGGTGGGAGATTACAGAGGGGTAACGTCAACACAAACGGCGTACAAGGTATATGCAGCGGTTTTGGCGGAGAGGATAAGAAAAGAAGTGGAGGGGAAGGGGATACTGCCAGATAGCCAGACGGGCTTCAGGAAAGGATTGGGATGTGTGGATAACGTATTTGTGCTCAATCATATAGTGAATAGGCAGGTGAGGAGGAAGCAGAGTAGGTTGGTTGTGATGTTTGTGGATTTGAAAGCGGCGTTTGATTCAGTGGACAGGGATATATTGGTGGGGGAGATGAGAAAAAAGGGGGTGAGGGAAGGATTGGTAGGGAGATGTGAGGAGATTCTAAGGGAAACGAGAGGCAAGGTGTGAGTAGGGGACGAGGAAGGGGAAATGTTTTGGACAGCAAGAGGAGTGAGGCAGGGGTGCCCGCTGAGCCCTATGCTGTTCATGTTATTATTGGCGGACATAGACGAGGTACTGGAAAGGGGTAAAAGTGGGAGGAAGGAGAATATACACATTAGCGTGCACGGATGATATAGCGATGCTGGCGGAGGAGGAGGAAGGGATGACAGGGATGATAGGGGTGCTAGAGCGTTATTTGGATAAGAAGAGACTACAGCTTAATGCAGAAAAGTCAAAGATGATGAGGTGTAGGAGGGGAGGGGGATGGTGGAAGAAGGTAACGTGGAGGTGGAGAGGTAAGGTACTAGAGGAAGTCAGTCAGTATAGATACCTAGGTTATGTAATAAAGAGGGATGGTGGTCAGGAAGAGCAAGTGGCAGAAAGGATAAGGAAGGGAGCGACAGTGATGGGACATGTGTGGGGAATACGGAAGAGGAGATTTGGAAAGGACTGAGGTAGGAGGATTTGGCTTTTCGACAAATTAGTATGGCCGGTGATGAGCTATGGAGTGGAAATATGGGGGTGGAAGGAAAGGGAGGGTATGGAAAGGATGCAGGAGAGGTACCTGAAGTGGGTGTTAGGTGTAGAAAGGTGTACACCAGGGTACATGGTTAGAAAAGAACTGCAGAGAGAGCTATTGAGGGGAAGGGCGGGGTTAAGGGCATGGGGATATGAAAAGAAGTTAAGAGGGGGCAAAGGAGGGGAATTAGCGTGATTGTGCTGGGAGAGATGAGGGGGAGGGATAGGACGGGGTAGTAGGAGAAGGGTGGGAGAAGGAGAGACGAGACTTTTTTGAGGAGAGGGGCTGGACAGTACAGGAGGTGGAGGAAATGATAGAAGAGAAGAGAGAGGAGATAAGTGGGGAGCTGGTAAAAAGGGAGAAGGAAAGGCAGAGGGTGGAAAGGCGGGAGAGGATGAGGAACTCGAGATACAATAGATGGTATGGAATGGTAAAGGGGGGAGGGTTCGCCGGGGTATTTGAAGAAAGGATGGGAGGAGAGTAGGTGGCAGAGGTTGGCAAGGTTTAGGTTAGGAAATGGCATGAGGGAGGGGAGATATTGGTTGAATGAAGAGGAGAGAGAATGTAGAATGTGTGGATGGGCGAGTGAGACATGGGAGCATGTGTGGGAAGAATGTCTGAGGATGGATGAGGAACGAGGATGGATAGAGAGGATGTGGAAGGTGTTGGATGATGGGGGGGGGAGAAGTGGATGAGGAGGGTGGAAGAATGGAGGGATGGGACAAATGAAGGACAGGGGTGAACGGGGAGCGACCGGAAGAGGAGCCCATTGGTTAGGGAAGGGGGGTCATAGGTGTAAATGTGTGTGTGAAAGGAGGGGGAGGGGAGATAGTTTAAGTTTCATCGGGTCTTTTATGTTTTTATTTTATGTTTATTTGTTTTTATGTTATTGATTTTTCAGATATAGTTTTATTTGGTTTCATTAAATTATTTATTATATTGTAATTAAATATGTGTCACTTTTCATTAATAATCTTCATTTACCTAAATAGTCGGCTAACTCTTGATTTAATGTACAGTAAAGAGCAAAACTAATTACACACTATTTGAAACAGCATAACTTTTTAAAAATTGGATCAAATGACTTGAATGTTTTTGAGAAGTTAGAAGGATTAGTTTATTAGACGAGGTGTCAAAAATTTTTGAAAAAAATTTGAATTGGTCGGAATCGCAAAAGAAATAGTAAAAGTTTGTAACAGACCTGGCTGCGCCAGGCCTGTTCCGAGCCGAACACGGCCGACGGATGCCGAGATCCGCCGGCACCCGCGAGCGCCCCTGCGATCCCCGCACCCCCAAACCGATCTTGGCGGGAACCGGAACCCGCCATGACGAAGTACCGCCGCGCCGGATACCGGGCGACGCCGGAAAACCCGTCCGCGAACCGCACCGCACCGCACCCCTCGCCTAGAAGACGAGAGAGACGAGCCGGAAAACGGCCTCTTTGGCTTTCCGCCACGCGTGAGTACGGACGTATGCGACGACGAGTACGAACCGCAACGAACGCGAACCGCCGAGACCCTGCCGAAGACCGCTCCGCCGCGACACCGAAGCCGCCGGAGAATAACACGCGTAGTCCGCGTACCGGGAAAACCGATCCTCGGTTACGAGAGTGCGCCGACGTGTGTCCGCCGACCACCGCACCGGCCACGCCGCAGCGTACCGGACATCCCGAAGCGCCGACCCGACCGCCGAGCGATCGAGACCGGACCCAGAGTGAGTACCTTACTTTCCCATTAACCCGGTACCTCCGCTCCCGCCCACACACCCACGGAGAGCGAACCACCCGCAGCCGGCCCCTCGCCGGCCGCCCTGGGGCACGGGCTCTCCGCCCGCCGAAGCTACCCTGGTCCGGATACGCCGCCGCGTACGGCCCCGACCTCGCCGTAACCTGAGGCACGAACCGCGACCGCCGACCGCCGAAACGCGAAGCCGGGACAGTGACGAACGTTCGAAATACTCGCGTCGTTAATCACCCGTGCCCGACCGTCCGCGACCCCGCCGTAACCCTCGCGTTATCCTGCGAGAACCCTGGCACGGCGAGCCAAATCCGGCCGCGAGGAAATCCGTTGTGACGAGATCCGCCGGGAAACGGACTCGTTACATGGCGCCCGAACAGGGACTTGTTTAACCACGTGGGACAGGCTGGATTACGCCCACGTGGGAATTTGTGAGGTTAAGTGTGCCGCGGAGTGAAGTGAACCGAACCGCGCGTGCGCCACCTAGTGCGAGCCCGCCGAAATAGTGCCGGTACACGCGCGCCGTCCAGTGTCGCCCGGCCGAAACACTACCGGTACACGCGCGCCGCCTGCCGCCGCCGCGACGAAGCAGGACCGCCGATCGAACGTCATGGCGGGCGCGAAAGTTTGAATCACAGCCGGGGGAAACCCACGTGGATGCCCCGAGGGACACCCACGACGAGCCGTACCCGAAGAAACGCCGACGGACCACCATCCCCCGAGACACCGGACGACCGGAGACGACGGTGGGCCGACTGCATTAGCCGCCTGACGAACGATCTGTACGCGATAATGGAGCCCGGCGTACAGACCCGGAAAATGCTGTCCGCCGCCGCGACGGCCGAGAGACCGGACCCGCTCCGCAACATCGACCGGATCCGGAAGAGCGGTTGCACCACCGACGGGAAAGACCCGCATGCGTTCCTGGAACGCGTGGAAGACCTCCAGTTGACGTATGGGTTCCCAGACGAGGACATGCTCCGAGCCGCACCGTTAATGTTAAGCGGACGAGCGCAGGCCTGGTACCGGAACGAACGGGAGGAAATTGCCACCTGGGACGAGTTCAGGCAGGCATTCCTCCGGGCCCATGCGTCGCCGCAGACCCGCTCTCAGCACGAGCGTGCCGCCCGGGAAAGGAGACAGCGGGACGACGAGCCGTTCACGGACTTCGTGACGGATATTACCACGCTGATGCGACGAGCACAGGTGCCGCCGTCCGAGAGGCTCGACCTGCTACACGAGAACATGCGGGCGAAGTTTCAATATTTCATACCCCGGGGATCCGTGCCGGATGTGAGGACGCTCCGCGAGCGGGCGCAGGAACTCGAGCGTATCGAAGAACGGGAAAGACGGCCGCGCCGAACCCCGACCCACGCCGCCGCGACCGAGCAAGCAACGCCGACCACGAGCCGCGCTCCGCCGTCGGAACCGTACGACGTCGACACCCATTGCTGGCGGTGCAAACAGCGGGGACACACACGCTTTGAGTGCCGGAACGCGTACCGGAGATTTTGCTCGCGGTGCGGACGCGACGGAGTGCTAACCCGGGAGTGTCACCCGCCGGGAAACGGAGCACGGGCCCCGTCGCCGAGGAGCGAGCGCCGGGCCCGCTAGACGACCTGTCGGAGCAAATCCGATACACGCCGCGTCCCGTGTTATCGGTCCGAATCTTCGGCCGGAGATTCGATGCCCTCCTCGACACGGGCTCACAGATATCCTGCGTCAACGAGGACGTCGTGGCCTGGGCGCAGGAGCAAGGGAGATTCCCCGCGGAGCACCGCGCCGGCCTCGTCAACCTAGCCGACGGAACTGATACGCGTCCGACGGGACGCATCCGCCTGCCGTTTCGAGTCCGACACCGGGAGGAAACAGCCGAGTTCACCGTACTACCGAGGATGGGGATGCCGGTGCTCCTCGGCATCCACGCCCTCGCCGCCCTGCGCTTGAGGATGGAGCCGCCCGCCGAAATCGCCGCCCGGACCGAGGACTACCACGCCGAGCCGTGTCTCCAACTAGGACTGCGACCGCTGCCGAAAGACGAGCGAGAAGCGTTCGACCGATTCCTCGACACCGAGCTGGAACGCTTCAACGCCGTGACGGGCCGTACGACGCTCATACGGCACCGGATAAAGCTGCTCGACGAGACGCCGGTCAAGCAGCGGTACCGTCCCCGGAACCCGGCCATGCAGGCTATTATCAACGACGAGGTCGCGCAGATGTTGCGCGACGGCGTCATCGAGCCGTCCAGCAGCCCGTGGAGTTCGCCTGTCGTCGTTGTAAAGAAGAAGGACGGCCGGCCGCGATTCTGCGTCGACTTCCGCAAATTGAACGAACGGTCGGAGAAGGACGCGTATCCGCTGCCGCACATCCAGGCCACATTGGATAAACTGCGAGGGGCCAGGTTCCTCACGACGCTGGACCTGAAGAACGGATATTGGCAGGTGCCCCTGGAGCCCGCGAGCCGACCGCTTACCGCCTTCACCGTTCCGGGGCTCGGCCTTTTCCAATTCACGGTGATGCCCTTCGGCCTACACTCCGCGCCCGCGACCTTCCAGCGCCTCCTGGATCGCGTGATCGGCCCGGAGCTCGAGCCGCACGCGTTCGCCTATCTGGACGACATTATTGTCGTCAGCCGGACCGTGGCCGACCACCGACGCCACCTCCACGACGTTTTCCGGCGCCTGCGTGCGGCCGGACTGAAGCTGAACCCGGAAAAATGCCGATTCTGCGTCGACAGCCTCCGCTATTTAGGCCATATCGTCGACCAGCAGGGCATCCGGACCGACCCGCAGAAAACCGCGGCCATCGCCCAGATCCCGACGCCGAAGACGATCAAGGACATCCGCAGATTCCATGGGATGGCCTCGTGGTACCGGTGATTCGTCCCGAACTTCGCAGAGGTCATCGAGCCGTTGACCCGCCTGACCCGTAAAAACGCCAAATGGAAATGGACCTCCGCCGAGGAAACGGCGTTCCGGACGATGAAAGAACGCCTCGTAGCCGCCCCGGTGCTGGCATGCCCGGATTTCGAACAGCCGTTCACCCTCCAGACCGATGCCAGCGACTACGGGCTGGGAGTCGTCCTCACGCAGGGCCCTGAGGACGACGAGAGGGTGATCGCCTATGCCAGCCACACGATGAGCGAGACCGAGCGCAAATACAGCGCCACCGAGAAGGAGTGTCTCGCCGTGGTCTGGGGCATCCGGAAGATGCGGCCGTACCTGGAAGGGTACCGCTTCACCGTCATCACCGACCACCAAGCCCTTAAATGGCTCCGCCAACTCGACAGCCCGACCGGCCGCCTGGCGAGATGGGCGTTAGAGCTCCAGCAATACGATTTTGAGGTGCGGTACCGACCCGGAAAACATAACCACGTGGCGGATACGCTGTCCAGAATCCCGCCGCCGCCCGGAGTGAACTCGCTCCGACCGAAGCAGCACACCGACACGTGGTACCAGAAGAAGCTAGCCGCCGCCCAGACCGACCCAGCCGCCGAACCAGAGTTCCAGATACGCGAGGGGCGCCTCTACAAACGCATCCCGCACCAGCTCGATTATAACGAGCCCGAGCCGAGCACAACGTGGAAGCTGTGCGTACCGAACGAGGACCGCCCGGCTACCCTGGCCCAGTACCACGACGACCCCACGGCCGGTCACCTGGGAGTCGCCAAAACCATCGTGCGCCTGGCGCAGCGATTCTACTGGCCGGGGATGTTCCGGGATGCCGCCCGCTACGTCCGGAGCTGCAAGAACTGCATGCAGTACAAGGTTCCGCCGCACCCGTTACCAGGACAGCTGCACGCCAACCCGGGGACCGAGCCATGGCATACCGTCTCCGTCGACCTAATCGGCCCGCTGCCGCGATCCCGACAAGGCCACCGGTGGCTGCTAGTGGCCATGGACCGTTTCACCAAATGGGTCGAGCTCACCCCGCTCCGGAAAGCCACCAGTACCGCCGTCGCAGCTGCGATCCAGAGGGAGGTAATCCTGCGACACGGAGCCCCACAGATCTTAATTTCAGATAACGGCCGTCAGTTCATCGGAGAACCCGTGACCGCTCTGCTGAAAGCCGCCGGGACCCAGCACCGCCGGACCCCGCCGTACGCGCCCCAGTGCAATCCGGTAGAGCGAGCTAACAAGGTCGTGAAGACCATGCTCGCCCAGTACACCGGCAACCGACATAACCGCTGGGACGAGAAACTGGACGAGGCCAGATTCGCGATCAACACGGCGTGGCACGAGGCAACCGGGTACAGCCCGGCGTACCTCAACCAAGGACGGGAACTCCGGCCACCGGGGCCGACCACCACGGAAGGAGCCGCAGCCCCCCCCCCCCGCAGCAGCGGTGGAAGAACCTCCGAGAGGCCCAGGAACTGGCCCGAGTACACCTGGCCCGGGCGTTCGACCGACAGGCCAAATACTACAACCTGCGCCGGCGAGATTGGAGGCCCGCCCTGGGGGACACCGTCTGGAAGAGGGAGCACACGCTGTCCAACAAGGAAGAAGGCGTCGCCGCCAAACTCGCGCCGAAGTTCAGCGGCCCGTATACCGTCGAGCGCGTCGTGTCGCCGGTCATCGTGGACCTGCGCGACCGGGCTAGGCGATGGCTGCGCCACATCCACGTCCGCGACCTCAAGCCCGCAGCCGGCCCGGCTGACGACCCCGACCACACCCCGGAGGAAAGCGCCGCGCGCGGGCGCCGCCCCTCCCTCGCGGGACCCCCCTGACCACCCACGCCCGCCCCCGCGGACAACCCGGTTCCCAGGCGTCGAGGCCGCCCCCGGAAATTAACCGCCCCCGTTCATTTCTGCTCAGGCAACCCAGGACACCACGGCATGGAGGGCCGTAGGGGCCTCGCCGACCGGCTCCGCGAGCTCCAGCTCGCCGCCGACCCGGCGACCACCGGGGAACGCCGCCGCAGCGACGACCCGACGACCCCGGCCGTCGACCCACCCGCCGAGGAACCGACCTCACGGGACGGCCCAGTGGCGAGGAACTGGGACTCCCTCACCACCCTGGCGTCGGTGCCCGACGAGCCGCCGCCGGTGGCGTACTGGCTGGGTCAGAGCCCCTGGCCCCGGCTCACCACCCCGCCCAGCTCCCCGGGCTGGTGGACACCGACGCCGTCGCCACCGCCGCCGCGCAGCAGCCGGAACACCCGCCGCCGCAGGCCGAGAAGGGGGCGCCGAGCGGATCGCGACGACCGCCAAACCGCAGCGTTCAGCCACTGGTCGGACCCCCTCCCGCCGGAGGCCCTGGGGAGGCCAGTGGAGCCGGACCCCGTCGAGGCACGGCTCGCCCCCACCATCCCGGTCTGGGCAGTCACCGAGCCGCCCCCGCCGGAGCGGATCCCGCGTCCAGTGCCAGCACCGAGACGCCGACCGACGGCCGCCGCCACGACCCCCGCCACACGGACGATCGGGAGCCAAACGGAGGACGCCCCGCCGACCCCGACACGCGCCGCAGCCACGCCAGCCCGGACCCCGGAAACCCCGAGGTCGCCCCAGGGACCCACGACCCGGCGCCGCCAGGCGAGACCAACGGGGGCGGCGGAAGGAGTGACGCCCCCCAACGGGGGAAACCCGGTCCGCGACGCGGACCGCCCCCATATGCGGTGGGACCCGATCCCCTTCCAGGGACGACCCCCCACGTTCCCGAGCGCGTGGTTCCTGCTGCCGACGGGACGACAGGCCGAGGTGCCGCTGCGGCTAATAGCGCGAGGCCGCGCCTACGTAACGGTACCGCCCGGGTTCGAGCGCTGGCGGCTGGTGTTCGGGAGCGATGGCCGCCTGACGCGCTGCATCCGCCGCCCGCCGGCCGTCCGGATCCCGGCCGAGCCGGCCCCACCACGCCGTCGACGCCAACCAGGACGCGGCCACGACAGTGCGTGAGGTGCGCGAGGACGTGGCCCCCCCACGGGGCACCCGCGACGTCACCCCGGCGGGGGTGAACGGACGCCATACCCTAGGTTAAGTTAGGTTAAGTAGTGTTAAGTGTATAGTGTTTGCATAGGTTAAGCAGTGTTAAGTGTATAGTGTTTGCATAGGTTAAGTAGTGTTAAGTGTATAGTGTTCGCGTAGGTTAAGTTAGATTAAGTGCATAGCGCCCGCGTAGGTTAAGTTAGATTAAGTGTATAGCGCCCGCGTAGGTTAAGTTAAACTAAGTGTACAGCCCCGCGTTAGGTTAAGCTAGGTTAGGTTTAGTACGTAAGGTCCCGTCCTGCCGAAGTAAACGAAAAGACTGCCGCCCACTCGCCGCCGCGACGGAAGGGGGGGGTGTAACAGACCTGGCTGCGCCAGGCCTGTTCCGAGCCGAACACGGCCGACGGATGCCGAGATCCGCCGGCACCCGCGAGCGCCCCTGCGATCCCCGCACCCCCAAACCGATCTTGGCGGGAACCGGAACCCGCCATGACGAAGTACCGCCGCGCCGGATACCGGGCGACGCCGGAAAACCCGTCCGCGAACCGCACCGCACCGCACCCCTCGCCTAGAAGACGAGAGAGACGAGCCGGAAAACGGCCTCTTTGGCTTTCCGCCACGCGTGAGTACGGACGTATGCGACGACGAGTACGAACCGCAACGAACGCGAACCGCCGAGACCCTGCCGAAGACCGCTCCGCCGCGACACCGAAGCCGCCGGAGAATAACACGCGTAGTCCGCGTACCGGGAAAACCGATCCTCGGTTACGAGAGTGCGCCGACGTGTGTCCGCCGACCACCGCACCGGCCACGCCGCAGCGTACCGGACATCCCGAAGCGCCGACCCGACCGCCGAGCGATCGAGACCGGACCCAGAGTGAGTACCTTACTTTCCCATTAACCCGGTACCTCCGCTCCCGCCCACACACCCACGGAGAGCGAACCACCCGCAGCCGGCCCCTCGCCGGCCGTCCTGGGGCACGGGCTCTCCGCCCGCCGAAGCTACCCTGGTCCGGATACGCCGCCGCGTACGGCCCCGACCCCGCCGTAACCTGAGGCACGAACCGCGACCGCCGACCGCCGAAACGCGAAGCCGGGACAGTGACGAACGTTCGAAATACTCGCGTCGTTAATCACCCGTGCCCGACCGTCCGCGACCCCGCCGTAACCCTCGCGTTATCCTGCGAGAACCCTGGCACGGCGAGCCAAATCCGGCCGCGAGGAAATCCGTTGTGACGAGATCCGCCGGGAAACGGACTCGTTACAAGTTGGTTTTATCAGCTTTTTTATCTAAGCCTGTATTGAAACTTTAAAAAATGTGTTCTATTGACTCGTATAAATTATATTCATGCTGAAAATTTCATGGACATTGGTTACTTCGTTTACGAGTTATAAACGATTAAAAGTGCGATTTTTAGTCGAAAATCGTGAAAAATGGCAATTAATCGCTCTTAATGGCACTTTTAATCGTTTATATTAATTTTAATATAATGTTTAATTAAGAAACTTTTAATGCTTAATTAAGTATAAAATAATATTGTTTTTGTGTCAGTTATGCACCGAATTTACATACCTACTTCAACATTTGCAAATTGAAAAAAGATTTCAAGATGAAAATCGGTAAACTTTTTACAAACGTTAAAATATTAACTAAACAGAAACTATGACGAGTGTTGAACGTAGACCTCAGATCCTTTTAAAATTTAAATTTTAAATCTTATCACCTACAGGGTGTCCTAGTTTTTTCCGGCCAAACTTTGCCAGCGTGTTCTACACGCAAAAGTAAGAAAAAAATGTTATATGAACATATGTGTGGGGATGCAAAAACTGCCGAACGCGAGCGGCTAGAGAGAGAGAGAGAGAGAGAGAGGGAGAGAGAGAGAGAGAGAGAGAGAACGCGTGGGTGAGCGTATGTCGGTAGAGAGTATGTCGGTGTCGGTGGTATTGTACCACTTCAATAAATGTTATTCAGCAAACTTCACTGCAGCACCTAACCGCTGTAGTATCTTTTTAAACGAATTCAATAGATATACAATCAGTAAAGTTGTTCCTACCTGTCCGGTGGTCTATTTCTCCATCTTCTTCCTCCGGGACTTCGGCGATTGTCCCCAAACACACTGTGAACCGCTCCAAAAGGCGGTGCACTCTTTCCATCGGGACGGCTTTTGTTTCCCGCGATATCTACAAGAAGGAGATCGTGTGGGTTTCAGCCGATATACGAGACGATCATCGGTTTTAATACGCGATTCACATATTCTACAAAGTTTCAGCTTTAATTTAAAAAAAATTTCATCGCTCTACCTCATTCCTATCGAAAGTTCTTTGATTTTGAATCCGATTTCGCCCAAATTGCCCACTGTGCGTCGCACAATGGTGCCAAGGCGGCAAAAAATCCATTTTATAAATTTTCGATTTTTATAAAAAAAGGAATAATTTTTTTATAGCCTAATAGTGCGTGCATGATGTGCCAAAGTCAGATTTTTGAAAAAAAAATTTTTTACGGAGATATACGCATGGTAAATAACCATTTTTTCGCTCCTGGGAATTCATCAGTTTTCAGTGCGACATTTATGTAATTATTCCGCCTATAATTGAATACTTAGGGGTCCACAAATCATATGGGTTATTGCAAATGGCTTCAACTATTGTAACCGTTCTTTCCTTCCTATCCTTTCTATTCGCATACGCTGTTACCCGTATCTCTACTTCGCGTCTCGAGACTATCCCTTACCGTCTCGCAGGGCCGGTTACTACCCTAATTTCTCGAAGCTTGCACGTTCGCGAGCTGGAATGGATTCGTGCCTCCAGGCACTGGAAAGCGGCGAGGTATGGACGAGTTAAATGAGATATTCGAAGCCCAGATAAAGTAACAAAAGGTGATATATTCTCATAGGAAGGATATATTCTTGATATTTTTATAAAATAATCCAATCTGGCCAATTTTAGTGTTCGATAAACCTAGTTTTAATGATTCTCGGTTTACGTTACGTATCGCGATGCACATTCTGGAGAATTCTTCCACGTCTGCGTATCATTGACACGAGGCACTCGACGTATGTGTTCACGACGAATAAGTTTTCAAAGCGCGACGGTATCAACGGCGACTGGAAGATCCGATAAGAGGCTCCGTAAAAGTCTCGCGGCCGCTTATCAGCGATCGTAAACAGTTTTTTTACGGTGCCACCGTGGATGGTGTAGAATCGTTGAAATCGATCCCCATGCGCTGCCATTTCGGGTCAAGGAAAGAGCGGTGCCCGGGCGTGCTCCAGTTCTAACTTGGAGAACGCGTCGGTCGCACATGCAACTGAAATCAGGCACAAAATTTCACGAAATTTCTTTTTTTATTAATATACCTTAACACTAAACCTACCACCGCCGGTCGAAATGACCGGTTCCAGAGTTTTTATCTTACAAATTACTGAAATTATAAATATACATTTCGTGGGAAACGATTAAACAAGTATATTTAGTAGAGCATGTATTGCAATACATAAAGATACCTAAAGCCAAATAAATTCAATCTCGTCATTTTTATAACAAATATGCACTAAAAATGTCTATTTCACATTACTTTATAAAAATAACATGAACGTATCTATCAAAATTTGTAGCCATTTTTAAAATAATATGTACCCAAAGAAATTAATTTGTTAAATATTTACAATCTCAACGTTCGTAAATTGAAAATATTAGATTCCGTCAGTTTGACAGGTCCCGAAAAGTCTAGTGTTAATATTGTTATTTTATCATATTACGTTCTCAAATTGCTTCCCCCGCGGTGGGGCAAGTTGGTACGTTTTGGGTCCATGGAGTAAACTAACTATAACTTGAACGTATTTTCTCGAGGCATACTTTTTTGTTACGTGATTACAGAAATAATGGGCTCCAAGACAAGCAAGAAGTCCGTTGACATTACTGTGCCGGAGAATCAACAAGGGCCCGAAAGAGTGGCCAACAATTCACGAAATGGACGATCGAGGCAAAGGGACGATCCCAATTGCTCGGACCATGAACGAAGGGAACCGAGAAAGGTAAGACACGATCAACTCATACACACCGGTACTGTGCCGGCTACTGTGCCGGCGCGGCGTATCTGGTGCATGACAGCTGCCGGGGTTGCTCAATCGAGGAAATATCAAGTTTCGTCTAGCTCGCAGCATTCACGATAATACGCTGACACGATTACGCGACTCGTCGAGAGCGACAGTTCGAACTTTCGATGCTCGAGACAAGCCTGCGCGCGACCGACCACGTGAGCCGCGAGAACTTGGCCAACGACACGCCGGATCATCCGGGTAAACAGAGTCGTTCAACCTCCGACAATACCGAACTCTCGATTTATGTCAACAACACGGGGGTCTTGCCCGCGACATATATGGAAACCCGTTTCTCCTGGACAAAATTGAATTTTTCAAGTCCGGTAGACGGTCACATAATATTCAGGCACTCTTAAAGAGACGATAACATTTTTAACACGCGAGGTTCATTGATTTCCTTCGTAGAAACGATCAGCGTTATTAAGGACAATTGTTAGTTAGCGAATTTCTCGCCTTATATTGTGATCCAGTTAACTTCGACGGTACTAAGCTGCGGATTTTATGTCAATTGTAATAAACTGGAGCCAAGTACAGTGAATTCTCGATATATGTCAACAACAGGGGTCTTGCCAGTGACGTGTATCGTCCAGGAGACATACCTGAGTTATGTTTCTACTCTTCGGCGTCCGAGGCCCCTCGAGCTTCGTGGCCCTTCACGGGGTATACCCCGCGGTAGTGGGGATATATACGCGACTGTTATCATGCAACTCTTGGCGACATATATCGAGAATTTACTGTTTATGGAAGACAACGATGTCTTGATTCAAGTGAAAAATTTGGGAAACCGGAAACCGTTTCTCGAGAGCGTATCCGTGAGACAATACTGATTCGAAAATGTAAATTGTTGTACGGGCCAAAGGCTGGTTCAAACGGCTGCGTTATCGTGCACTATCTTTAAGTTTCATTTTTCTCGACCATCCTAAACGCGTCAAACACGTAGCATATCTCCTAGGTCAGGCTCAGAATAGTACGCGCACGTGCACGGCCAGCCGATTGTGTAACGCTAAGCTAGACGCGCGGGCCTCATGCTCTTTCTGCGCTCCTTGCACCGCAGCGGTGGTCGGAGATGGCAAAAATCTATATTTTGATATCTTATTGTGACAATATTACAGCCTCTGTCCCGTAATAATAGTAGCGAGTGAATATTGAAACGATAACGTTTGGCGAACACAGCTATGAGTTATGCTGTAGCGCAACATTGGCGAACACAGCTATGAGTTATGTTGTAGCGCAACATTGGCGAACACAGCTATGAGTTATGTTGTAGCGCAACATTGGCGAACACAGCTATGAGTTATGTTGTAGCGCAACATTGGCGAACACAGCTATGAGTTATGTTGTAGCGCAAAATTGCGAAGCCTTCGATCAAAGTCAATGGAAGTATTCAAACGCCCTTTAAAACAGTATAAAGAGTAAAAGTCCTGTCTTTTTTCGAGCAATTAGAAGAATTGGTTTATGATGTGCAAAAAAGATTTTGAAAAAATTGCAACTGGTGAGAATTACACGAGAAAATAAATATGGCACTTTCTACAACTTTTTTTATTTGAGCCTGTAATGAAAATTTTAAATGTGCGTGTTGTAGATCTATGTTGGTTATACACGTACCTCAACTTTCATCGAAATCGGTTGACGCAGATAAGAATGGCACACATCGGAATGAAAAACTACGATTTTCAGCGCTTTTAATTATTTACAACTCGTGTGTATATTAACCGATTTCGACGAAATTTTCAGCATGTGTCAAAAAGTTGTAAAAAGTGCCATTTTTATTTTCTCATGTAATTCTCACCAATTGCAATTTTTTCAAAATCTTTCTCGCACATTCTTTAGAAAACCAATTCTTCTAATTGCTAAAAAAAAATCAGGTCGTTTGAGCTAATTTAAAAAAAGTTGTTCTGTTTTAAAGGATAATACTTTTGTGAGCCTGTGTACACAGTGACTCCCACTAATATTCGGACGTTTTTGAAAATCGTATAACCTTGTTAATATTTGACCATACGTCTTGGATTTCTTTAAAGAAGTTAGCACAATTGGTTTGCTACATAAAGTGAAAAAAATTTGTTACAAAAATTGCAATTGGCCGAAATTGCAGAGAAAATACTAATAGTTGTATTTTCCAACTTTTTTCCGTGGACGTACATTGAAAATTTAGAAAGTACGATTTGTAGTCTGTATGAATTATACGTATTCTGAATATTTCATCAAAATCGGTCAACGTTGCAATGAGCTACGGATGTTTCAAAATGATCACATAAGGGCGAAATCCCCTGACCCTTAAGCTTTCATCGTTAAACGTTTGTAGCTCATTGCAACGTTGACCGATTTAGATGAAACATTCAGAGCATGTATAATTGAAACGTACACTTTAAAATTTTTATGTAGCGATTCAATTGTTCTAACTTCTCAAAAAAATTCAAGTAGTAGCGCCCAATATTGACAAAGTTATGCGATTTTTAAAAGCGTCCGAATATTAGTGGGAGTCACTGTATATCATTTCGTCACGCTTCAACATTTTCGGTTTTATGGAGTTAAGGACCCGGGTTAGTCACGTGACTTAGGATAAAGAGAGCGAACGTGGTCCTAAATCAAGTATGGGGAATCGGCGAAAGGATATTTAAAAATGATTTTAAAATGAGAATGTTTCTCTTTGATACGTTGGTACTGGGGGTACTCCTATACGGGGTAGAGCTATGGGGCTTTAAGGAGAGAACAGAAGTAGAAAGGATTCAGCTGAAATATATAAAGTGGACACTTGGTTTGGACGTGCGTACCCCAGGATACTTGGTACTGGAAGAAACAAAAAGGGCGAGGCTTAGAGTAAAGGCAGGAATTAGGGCATGGAAATACACGGAAGGAGTAAGAAACAGAGCAGGGAGGAAGATAGTCAAGGAATGTCTGAAGGAAAAGGAATCGGGGAAAGTTCAGGGCGAAAGCGGGAAAGAAAGGGAGGAATACTTAAAGAGAAACGGATGGAGCCAAGCAGGGGTGGAAGAGATGATAAGGCTAGAGATGGAGGTAGCGGAGAGGCTAAAGGAGAGAGACATTGAGGTACAACGGCAAGAACAATATACAAGGATAGAGCAGTCAAAATATAACAAAAGGTACAAGTTTATAAGAGTGGCAGAGTTACCAGAATACCTAAGTAAGGAGGGAAGAGGGGAAAGTCAAAAGTTAGTAGCCCAAGTAAGATGCGGAAATGCAGAAAACTGGAACAAATACTGGCTGGGAGACGAAGCAAGAGGATGCGACCTGTGTGGGGACAGGTATGGCAATCTGGAGCATCTAACAAGAGAATGCAGGGAAATGGAGGGAAGGATCAGGATGGAGGACATAGTGAGTGGGAGGATAGATACAAATGTTGAAGCGTGGCTTCAAAAGCTCAGAAAGAAGAGAGATAAGCGAGCAGAAATATAAAGGTAATATAAGGAAGCGTAAACCAAAGATAACAGAGTAGGAAATGGTGCAAAAATCGGAATAAGAATAGGAACAGGCAGAATATAGGTAGAGTAGTCAGGGTAGGGATGGGTGAGTCGAAGAGAGAAGGAAAGAGAGAGAGAGAGAGAGAGAGAGAGAGAGAGAGAGAGAGATCGAATCTCTCGAATCTTCCTCTTTCGAACGAGCCCTTTCCCAGCCAAAAATATTCTTCTATAAGGACGAATACTCGAGGCACGTGAAACCATGTTTTGACGGTAACGTAGTCACTCTACCTTATCGCGAATCTACGAAGACCGGGCCCTTAATCGATTTGACAAATGAGCTGCTCAAATGTGCATGTACCGAGGTACTACCGGTGTGTATGAGTTGATCGTGTCTTACCTTTATCGGTTCCCTTGGTTCATGATCCGAGCAATTTGGATCGTCCCTTTGCCTCGATCGTCCATTTCTTGAATTGTTGGCCATTCTCTCAGGCCCTTGTTGATTTTCCGGCACAGTGATATCAACGGACTTCTTGCTCGTCTTGGAGCCCATTATTTCTGTAATCACGTAACAAAAAAGTATGCCTCGAGAAAATACGTTCAAGTTATAGTTAGTTTACTCCATGGACCCAAAACGTACCAACTTGCCCCACCGCGGGGGAAGCAATTTGAGAACGTAATATGATAAAATAACAATATTAACACTAGACTTTTCGGGACCTGTCAAACTGACGGAATCTAATATTTTCAATTTACGAACGTTGAGATTGTAAATATTTAACAAATTAATTTCTTTGGGTACATATTATTTTAAAAATGGCTACAAATTTTGATAGATACGTTCATGTTATTTTTATAAAGTAATGTGAAATAGACATTTTTAGTGCATATTTGTTATAAAAATGACGAGATTGAATTTATTTGGCTTTAGGTATCTTTATGTATTGCAATACATGCTCTACTAAATATACTTGTTTAATCGTTTCCCACGAAATGTATATTTATAATTTCAGTAATTTGTAAGATAAAAACTCTGGAACCGGTCATTTCGACCGGCGGTGGTAGGTTTAGTGTTAAGGTATATTAATAAAAAAAGAAATTTCGTGAAATTTTGTGCCTGATTTCAGTTGCATGTGCGACCGACGCGTTCTCCAAGTTAGAACTGGAGCACGCCCGGGCACCGCTCTTTCCTTGACCCGAAATGGCAGCGCATGGGGATCGATTTCAACGATTCTACACCATCCACGGTGGCACCGTAAAAAAACTGTTTACGATCGCTGATAAGCGGCCGCGAGACTTTTACGGAGCCTCTTATCGGATCTTCCAGTCGCCGTTGATACCGTCGCGCTTTGAAAACTTATTCGTCGTGAACACATACGTCGAGTGCCTCGTGTCAATGATACGCAGACGTGGAAGAATTCTCCAGAATGTGCATCGCGATACGTAACGTAAACCGAGAATCATTAAAACTAGGTTTACCGAACACTAAAACTGGCCAGATTGGATTATTTTATAAAAATATCAAGAATATATCCTTCCTATGAGAATATATCACCTTTTGTTACTTTATCTGGGCTTCGAATATCTCATTTAACTCGTCCATACCTCGCCGCTTTCCAGTGCCTGGAGGCACGAATCCATTCCAGCTCGCGAACGTGCAAGCTTCGAGAAATTAGGGTAGTAACCGGCCCTGCGAGACGGTAAGGGATAGTCTCGAGACGCGAAGTAGAGATACGGGTAACAGCGTATGCGAATAGAAAGGATAGGAAGGAAAGAACGGTTACAATAGTTGAAGCCATTTGCAATAACCCATATGATTTGTGGACCCCTAAGTATTCAATTATAGGCGGAATAATTACATAAATGTCGCACTGAAAACTGATGAATTCCCAGGAGCGAAAAAATGGTTATTTACCATGCGTATATCTCCGTAAAAAATTTTTTTTTCAAAAATCTGACTTTGGCACATCATGCACGCACTATTAGGCTATAAAAAAATTATTCCTTTTTTTATAAAAATCGAAAATTTATAAAATGGATTTTTTGCCGCCTTGGCACCATTGTGCGACGCACAGTGGGCAATTTGGGCGAAATCGGATTCAAAATCAAAGAACTTTCGATAGGAATGAGGTAGAGCGATGAAATTTTTTTTAAATTAAAGCTGAAACTTTGTCAAACGTGGCCGTACCAGCTTGTGTGACGATGAACGTTCGGGACGCCCAAACACTGCATCCAGTGACGATAACATCGCTAAAATTCACCAAATGGTGCTAGACAACCGTCGAATTCAAGTTAGAGAGATAGAAGAGGCCATAAATATATCCAAAGAACGTGTTTGTCACATATCGAATGAAGATTTAGGCTTGAGAAAGCTGTCTGCGCGTTGGATGCCGCGTTTGCTCACGTTGGATCAGAAACGTGTTCGAATGAACATTTCGATCGCTTTTTTGGCGCAATTTAGGCGCAATAAATCAGAGTTTTTACGCCGGCTAATTACTGTTGGTGAAACTTGGATACACCATTACACTTCCGAATCAAAAATGCAGTCAAAACAGTGGACTGCTTCGGGGGAATCGGCGCCAAAAAAGGCAAAGGCTGTTCCTTCGGCTGGGAAAGTGATGGCGATTGTTTTCTGGGACAGTCGTGGAGTTATCTTTATTGATTATCTTCAAAAAGGGAAAACCATTACAGGAGCATACTCTACGCGTCATTACTTGACAGGCTGAAGGCAGAAATTGCGGAAAAACGGCCAAATTTGCAGAAAAAAAATCTTGTTCCACCAAGACAATGCGCCGTCTCACACCTCAACGATTGCCATGGCAAAAATCCACGAATTACGGTTTGAACTGCTTCATCACCCACCTTACTCACCAGATCTAGCTCCAAGCGACTTCTTTTTCGTCATTTTCGTCGATTTTCATCAAATGAGGAAGCCATCGCCTTTGTAAATAGCTATTATGCAGAGAAAGACGGCAAGTAATATTTGGACGGGCTGGAGAGATGGGAGCATCGCTGGGAGAAGTGTATAGACTTACAAGGAGACTATGTAGAGAAATAAAAATAATTTTGAGGAAAAAATATCTTATATCTTTGTTAGGTCGGAAACTTTTCAAACCATCCTCGTACCATGTCGCATCGAGTTATAGCAGTTTCACGATCTACCAAAAAAAAAATTTCTCATCAAATGGCAACTAAAGGTAAAAAATTTTCGAATTTATGTAGGATTTCCCTATTTTCACGATGTTGCGATCGAATTAAGTAATCGATCTACGCGGGTAGGGATCAATTAATGAGCCGACTCGCAACGAACATATACTATGATTTAATGAAAAATAAAATGATGGAACAAAGATTGGGTACAACGATACAACCGTACACGGCGACGACCGACGCGAGACTCTGTCGATCGTCTCTCCTTCGCATTTTTTATCGACGTTGTTCGATTGTCTTTTGTCTCGACGTTAGTCGTCCGTTTTTTCTCTGAACACGCGTTCGCCTGTTCTTCGCGGGAAGCGCGTTTCGCCTGTTTTTCGCTGGAATCTAGACATCCCACACTCGGTCATCCTGCAAATCTTCGGACCCCGAAGATGTACCCAGATACGGCTTCATATAATCGGCCGCGGTCGACGTTATTCTCGGCCCTTCAGTTTCACCAATTCGCACGACTTCGTATCGATCATTCCGTTTAACTTTTACAACTTTGTACGGCCCTAAAAATTTCGGTTTAATTTTTAGTCCAGTTCCAAACTGCGTCCTTTGGATCGCTACTAAATCCCCTTCTTTATATTTAATCGCTTCTTTACATTTTCGGTTATGGCCGCGACGATTTTCCTCCTGAATCTTAATAATATTTTCAACATGAACATCTCAAGAACTCATCATCTCAAGAACATCTCAACGGTTTCTTGTTCGATAAGCGAAAGAATTCTCACATCCTCTTTTTGTCACATCTTGACACCAAAAAGTATCTCGAATGGAGTCATACCCACCGCACGCTGAAAACTGCTATTTAAATATCGTTGCAACCGGTCGACGTGTTTGTACCAATGGTCGGCGTTATCTAACGAGAGTTTTGTCAACACCGGAATAATGGTACGGTTAACGCGCTCAACTTGTCCATTCGCGCGCGGCACACCCGTTGTGGTCGTAAGATGTTCGATGGACTCCGAAGCACAATACTCTTTGAATTCTTTCGACGTAAACGCGGTTCCCTTATCAGAAATAATACGCTTCGGATTTCCGAAAATTTTCTGTTGCGCGACCAACCTACTTAGTACTTCCGCTGTATTTGTCGTCTTCGTTGGGTAAATCCATACAAATTTAGCAAAAGCATCTACTACGACCAATATATACTTATAATTTTTTCCCGTCGATACCATCGGGCCTTGGTGGTCGATAGGATAAGTGCATAATGGTGTGTCTCCTTTGGGAACGGGGGAGAGCATCCCTTCCTTTTTACCTTTTTTCTTTTCGGCTAATATGCACGGTACGCAACAGCTAATTACTCTTTCTACTCGCTCGCTTAAATTCGGGATATAAAATTCTCCCTTAATTCGCTCTACAACTTTCTTCACTCCAAAATGTCCATTCTCATGCACTCGTCGAATAGTATCTACAAACATACTCGTTGGTAGTACTACAACAGTTTTATCACCGTATCTCTTTAACAATAAATCGTGTTCTATTAAATAGTCCTCGTACGCTTCCTTTTACAATACCTGTTTTATGGCTCGAATGCGTTCATCTTCGTTTTGTGTTTTCCGGATAATTTCGTGCATCTTATCTTCCACGATAAACACCGGATATCTACTTAGCGCATCAACGTGTTTCAGACGTTCACCCGATCGGTGTTCGATTTTATAATGGAACTCTTCGAGAGTCAACGCCCACCTCGCAACTCGCGGACACAAATCTTTCTTATACAGAGTCTTTTGCACCGCTTGGCAATCAGTAATTATTGCGAAATATAATCCTAATAGGTACACCCGAAACTTCTGCACTGCTATTACTATCGCTAACAATTCTAATTCATACGAGCTGTACTTTCTTTCTGCATCTGTAGTTTTTTTGCTCATATAATGAACGGGATGGAACACCTTTTCGTCGCACGCTTTTTGCAGTAAAACTGCCCCGTATCCGTCTGAACTAGCATCGGTGTGTAATTCCGTCATAGCTGTGGGCTGAAAAATACGTAACACCGGTTTGCAACATAACGCGGTTTTTAGTGCGATAAACGACCGTTTTTGCTCTACGTCGAACCGAAATTTAACACCGTCTTTTAGTAAATCCGATAGTGGATACGCTATTTTTGCATAATTTTCTATAAACTTTCGGAAATATCCTGTAAGTCCGAGGAAACTCTGCACGTCTTTTTTCTTAGTGGGCTCTGGAAAAGCCTGTACCGCTTTAACTTTATTTGGTGACGGGCCGACATGACCGTTCGTAATAGTATGACCCACAAATTCAACTTCTCGCTGGAGGAATCTACATTTTTTCCAATTTATACGTAAACCATTTTTTTCTGCGACATTTAACGTGATTTTCAAATTTTCAAACGCGTGCTCATCGGTTGTGCCCGGCACAATCAGATCGTCCATATAGGTTATGACTGTTTTGTTTCTAACTAGTTCGCTGAAAATATTGTCGATAAATCGGAGGAAACTGGTAGGACTGTTACATAGGCCGAACGGGGTTCTGACGAACTCGTATTGCCCGTCGGGCGTTACAAACGACGTGTACTTTCTGCTTTCTTCGGCGACGGGAACATGAAAAAATCCGTTCTTTAGTTCAAGTACCGAGAAAACTCGCGCGCCCGATAAAGAATCAATACAGTCCTCGATCAGAGACATCGGAAATCTATCTTTGATTATCTGCCTATTTAACTCGCGATAGTCTATACATACGCGGTACGAATTGTCTTTTTTCGGCACGATAACCACGGGACTAGCATACTCGCTACAACTTTTTCTAATTATTCCCTCTTGCAACCATTCGCGTATTTGTTGATTTAATATTTCCTTTTCCTTAAAAGCTAAACGCCTGGGACGCAGTCGGACTGGATTTTTGTCTACAACCGTAGTTCGGGTTTCGACCGCTGTTTTTACATTTTTAGCCGGCTCATACCTTTCTACAACGTTCCGCAACTCTTTCTTAAATTGTCCATTAACAATGTCCAATTCACTTTGTTCGATGCAGTTGACGCTCGCCAGGCCACCCATCAGGACAGATTCCGCTGCATCGGCGATTGATTCGGGCCTTGGACTCACTTTTTTTTATCACGACTTCACCTTGGTTTATCTGCACTTGCACATCTTTTAAGAAATCTTGTCCTAGTATTAACTCGGTTGACATAGCGTCATTCGGCACCGTGAACATTTCAACGTCGAAGTCGTTATTGCCGACGCGCACTTGCGTTTTAAATATACCGACGGGTACCGTTCGCGCATTTCCAAAGCCGCTAAAAACCCGCGATGTCGACTGTAACTTAGGATTACCGATTTTGCGACACGTGTCTTCTCGCATTAAATTTACCTCACTTCCCGTGTCTATAAGCGCGTAACACACAACATTGTTTATACTAACAGCACTCAGCCGGTTTTTTACACTTCTTACACAGCTGACGTTGTCTCCACTATTTAGCGATTTTACACGCGTTTGGCAGTCTTTTGATAAATGTCCGAACTCGTTACACGCAAAGCATTTATGTAGGCCCCTTTCCTTTATGCGTGCAATTTTTTACATCGTGTTCCACTGACCCACAGGAGAAACAATGCATCTTCTTTTGAAACCTTGCCTCCTGAAACCGTGCTGGTCGTTGTTGCATCTTCCTGTCTTCTCCGTCGCGTTCCTTCCTTTCCCCGTGGCGTCTGCCGCTGTCGGCGTCCTTTTCTTTCTCTTTTCTTCGGTCGTATAGTTCTAAGCTTCTCCTTAATTCGTGAAGCGACATCGCTGCATACAGCATCGTTTTGTTGTGTTCTCGATCTTGGATGCCATTAATAATATGTTCGATTAACGCATCTTCTTCCACGGATCCTTGGCTTGCAATTCCTTGCATGGCCCCCACATACTGTCGCGCGCTCTCATTCGGCCGCCTTTTTCGTTTACGCAACTCTTCATCGATTAACGCGCCGTTCATTTCCGCCTTAAATTCTCGCAACAGCCTCTTTTTAAGAATCTGCCATGATACTATCCCTTTTTCGTAGGTAACAAACTGTTTCGCCGATCCCTTCATCATTCTTTTTCCGTATAACAACTTTTGTAAGTCGTTCCATTCAAGCAACGCACTTAGTTCTTCGAAATCGTTGACCCACTTTTTAATTGGCAATTTGTCGTCACCTGTGAAGTATGGGATACTATTGTCGACGTCTTTAATTGTGAATTTTATCACTTCGTTTCTTGAGCTGGTATGTCTCCTCGGTGTGCGATGTTTTTTATCTTCTTCCATTGCACTTTCCATGTTTTCGTCGGAATCGTCGTCTGTTTCCTCGTCTTCGGATTCTTCTTCCTCCTCTTCTGTTCCGCCGCGCAGGTAATTTTTCAGTCTCACTCGCATCTCGTTCTTGTTGCCTGTACCTGCTAGTTGCAACTCTCTTAATTTTTCTCGCAACTCTTTCACCTTCGTTGAGTCTATCGTCTCTTCTGACAATTTTTCGTTCGTCCTATCCTTAGTCTTCATTTCGCTTCCGTTCAACGTTCCCAAGTTGCCCTCTGCACCTCCGTTCATCTCGGTAATTTTCTGATTACAACGTAATGTCGCTCGCTGATTGTTAACAACTTCCTTCGGCTAGTGGCCAACTTACACACTGCCGTACAACTGAATAAATCGCGAAACGACACTTTCAACTTTAACTGAACCTCGTAACCGAATCGTCCCGATCACTTGATCTAATTGCCCACGCAATCCCGGACGAGCCCCCAAATGTAGGATTTCCCTATTTTCACGAGGTTGCGATCGAATTAAGTAATCGATCTACGCGGGCAGGGATCAATTAATGAGCCGACTCGCAACGAACATATGCTATGATTTAAAGCTGAAAGCCATAAATTAATGCCCTTCTCCGATTTCTAGCCATCCTTCGAAAACTAGAAGAATGCTAATTCTCGAGTGGCCGTACGCACGGTCCTCGAGGGTTTTTTAGCTGATGGCATTGGAAAGTGGCCATAAAAGTTCAATCCGGGAAATCCTCGCTCCGCGTACCACCCGCAATGTACCGGAGGTCTCGGATTCGAACAAAGCGGGCCTTACAGCCCGCTCAAGCGTCGACCAGGCCAAGAGCGCAACCCCTCTTGTGCCACACGTGCGCGTGCCCCTTAACCGTCGTCACCGGACCCAAGTTAAGGGGCAATAAATTCGTTCGCGAGCCACTTAGGCTAAATACTCGGGCTGTTCCGGGCAGAGTTGGGCAAAATATTTATCTAAATAAAAATTTCGAATAACGAATAAAAGATAAAAATATTTTTATTCGTTATTCGAAGGTTCGAATAAAAAAAGTATCTTTATCCGACGAGTATCGGATAAATACTTTTATCCGACGAGAATTTATCCGACGAATAAAGATAATTTTTTTTATTCGAAGCGGATTTATTCGAACTTCGAATAATTTTTTCATCTTTAATCTGTATCTTTTATTCGAAGGCTTCGAATAAATCTTCGAATAACTTTTGCCACGGGCGAGAACCGGAGCCCGCCATGATGCGACACCGGCGCGCCGGATGCGTGACGACACCGGAAAAGCCGGCCGCGAACCGTACCGCACCGCACCCCCTCGCCCGGCAAGACGAGAGAGACGAACCGGAAAACGGTCTCTTGGGTTTTCCGCCGTCATAGCGATCAGTCGCATGATCGAACCGTATTCCCCAGCCGCCGATATCGACCGCCCGGATACGATCGACCCGCGCTGTTCCGACGCCGAGAAACCGCCCGCCGATTCTCGCGGAATACTATTTTACCCGCGGGTCTTATAACCGCGAGTGTGCCGAGTTATTCGCGACCCGCGAACACCGATCTACGCCGCTGCGTGCCAGACCACCTGGAGAGCCGCCCCGAACGCCGAGCGATCGAGGACCGGACCCAGGGTAAGTACCTTACTTTCCCGTTAACCCGATACCTCCGCTTCCGCCCACACACCCACGGAGAGCGAACCACCCGCAGCCGGCCCCTCGCCGGCCGTCCTGGGGCACGGGCTCTCCGCCCGCCGAAATTACCCTGGTCCGGATACGCCGCCGCGTACGGCCCCGACCCCGCCGTAACCTGAGGCACGAACCGCGACCGCCGACCGCCGAAACGCGAAGCCGGGACAGTGACGAACGTTTGGAATACTCGCGTCGTTAATCACCCGTGCCCGACCGTCCGCGTCCCGCCGTAACCCTCGCGTTATCCTGCGAGAACCCTGGCACGGCGAGCCAAATCCGGCCGCGAGGAATCCGTTGTGACGAGATCCGCCGGGAAACGGACTCGTTACAAGGGGTTCATCCCTCCTTCTTCAAGTAGTAGCTGTTTCGTACCGAGACTAAATATTGACTTAATACCTGCTTCTTAAAACGGTCAAGATGGCCACTGGAGTTCATTCAGCCTGCTTTTCTTAAAAATCGGCGAGTACCGATCTCCTCGAAGCGTTCCCGGATCGTCATAGACATGTATATTTAATAGTTAATAATTTTTCAAGTCAATTGAACGTTGTCCGATCCGAAATTTCGCGATCACTGAGCCGATCAACGTAGTTCAGGTATAAATAGAACGCGTCCAGCAACGCCGAACGATTGAACCTGCGCCCTTGAAACGCATCCCCCTGAAAAATCCGCCGCCCCTACGGTCCACGCTCGATGGAGTTTCGCTGTTCGGCTTTTCGAATTCTAATGCGAGCGAATTCGTTCGCGTTAACACGCTGGCAATCGAGCAACCTCGCTTTTCACCCTTTCTTGCCGAGGGTGGCCATTGTCGGGCGGCGTCGGACGCTTCCCGTATACCAAATGAGCGCACAGTCGCCCGTGCAAATTTTGCGTTCTATCCGCAATTCTATCCGCGACAAAAACAGAATAATACGTTCTCACGGTTGAACACGGTGTCTTAAATTAAAACAATTGCGAAATATTCGCATAAAGATGCAACACAATCGGTAGTGAACGCGTGAGCGTGATCGCTGGCGAGCGTCACGCGTGACCCGAGACGCTCTAAATAAAAACTCCGACGCAAGTGGCAAACAATAAGATCCGCTGAACTGACGCAAACGGTGTGCCGGTGTAAGGGTTAAGGACACTCTGGAAAAAAGAAAAGCGTGGGCCACGTTTGCGTGGGCGGCGACGCGGATCGCAATAGGGACAAAACGGGTAAAGCGTCGAGTAAAACTGAAAGTCGCGCGCGTGCATACATGCAACATGCGACACGGAACACAGAACCAGCGCGTTCCCGTGAAAAGAAAACGTCGGAGGGGCTGTCGGCGTTCGAGTCGCCGCGAGGAAGTAGAATAGGTCGGCGTTCAGTCAGACCGGAGACGCGCTCCTATTCGTCGAAGGCTGAAGAACAGAAGAACGGCGTCGTTCCCGTCGCCGTCGCCGTCACTCGGAATAACGTTACCCGTGCACGTCGTCACGGGTCCGTATTGAATTATGAAAATCATTTTGACGAGGCGACTTCGCTCGCCTTTGTCACCGGCCCTTGTCGAATTGCGGTCTCCCGGCGTTGCTTTCAAATCCAGCAGCAGCTCAGAAAAATTCAGAAAAGAACCCGACACTTACAATCGAATTTATCGCCATCCTGCGAATGCTTCTACAAAGGATGAATTTCGCACATATATAATAAAATTGAGTAACTACAGTTTCAAACCGTGCAAAGATTTAATGAATTCAAGAACGGGGACACATTACTGTCGACCTTTTCATTTTAAATTCTATTCCTGATTGCCGCTGGCGTGCATCTGACGTTTTCTTTTAAACAACGCACAATCGCAACATTGATATTTCAAAACAAATTTTATCATTTTTATCCTTGCTTTCAGAATTTCATTATTTTCGCCGGTACTCGGTATTAGAAAGGGAAAAACGTGCCGGTCGCGAATGTGTCAAAATAATGAAAAATCGAGGCAGACAATTTTTATTTTGCGTAAAAACCTACAGTCCACCGATACAGAAAATATTCTACCTTTCGTAAAGTCAAATTCGAAAGTTATATTTGGTATTGAGAGGTTTGCTGTTTATCATCCAGGGTTAAAAAAAAAATTGTGAAAATATCCAGAGGATCAGTTTTCGAAATTCTATCCCCGGAACATGGTCGTTTTCTGTATCGAATTGGTCTTGCTAGCTGGCACCGGAGATCAAGCGGAAAGCAACCGCGAGTACCTAGAAATAAAAATACTTTTGCTCAGCCGGAATCGCATATTAAACGAGAGCGCGACGAATCGTTGGGTTCGAGCGCTCGATTCGGATCGATAGATTTAAAACGAGCCCCCGGAATCGGTCCTGCCCGACGCCGCTCTCCAGTCATGAATAAAAGAAAACCTCTTGCTCGAGACGGTCTTAACGCGAAGCTCCCGGGGTATTTAGGACCGTCCAATTTTCCGCGTTCGCGGTTTCGACGGATTCTTTTCCGCACGGCTTTTGAACGGTGTTGACGAAGAACTCGGGGTTGCTCGGGCAACCAACGTCGACGACAACGGACAACATTTCAACCTGACGCGATTCCCCCGAGTATTAATGGCGAGAGGCAGTAATTGCACGCTGTCGCGGCGGCGGCTCTCGATCGCGGTCGCTTCGGTGTTCGCTTTCCTCGTTCTCGATAGGTTTCGCCATTTTTATAGCTTGCAGAGTCGATTTTTTCGGCTCGCGCGAGTGCTCGCGGTCTTGGGAACACGCCCGACTAATTGGGACGGGGATATTGGGCGCGCGGCTTGCTCGATTTGCCTGGGAAATTCCGAATTACGAAACTTCGATTTGCCAGAAAATTCTCACATTATTCTCGACTCATTAAAATTTTCATTAGAAGAACTATTGAGAAGTACTGTCTATAGAAGTATTTACACTAACGAGCAACACTGAGTCTACACTATTTGAAGCAACATAACCTTTTAAAAATTAGATCAAATGACTTGAATTTTATTGAGAAGTTAGAAGGATTAGTTTATTAGACGAGGTGTAAAAAATTCGAATTGGTCGGAATCGCAAAAGAAATAGTAAAAGTTGGTTTTTTCAGCTTTTTTATCTGAGCCTGTATTGAAAATTTAAAGAATGTATTCGATTCGCTCGAATAAATTGTATCCATGCTGAAAATTTCGAGTTATAAACGATTAAAAGTGCGATTTTGAGTCGAAAATCGTGAAAAACGGCCATTTTTCCACTTTTAATCGTTTATAACTCGTAAACGGAAGTTATGTTGCTTCAAATAGTGTAGACTCAGTTTTGCTCGTTAGTGTATCTTCTCTTTCCTACAATCGATTCACAAATTTTTTCTTTTGCACAAGGATCCGCAGCCTACGGACGAAAATTCTGAGGAAGCGAGTCGAAGATGACGGTACTCTAACGCCGTGTAAAATGAAATCATTTGAAACGCCGCAATATCGTCTTTCGTTTGATATTCTTAGCATCCGATGAACCCGATATCTTTGAGATACAGATCTTCCCGGCGCGAGGTGGAAGGGCGAATATGCGCGTGCCGTTCCGTTCGCCGCAACGCGTATTTTCGAAAGCGCGCATAGTCAGTTGCGAGGACATGCATTTCTGTCCGTTACCGGACAGAAACAATTTGACTTAGCCGGCTCACTTTCGAACCGTGGGGGCTCGGCGAAAAGCAGAAAGGAAGAAGCTGGGAGACAAGAGCGGACGCATCAGTCCGGCGATGGGCCTGCAACCGAACAACTTTCCCTGATGCCGAAAACGCGACGGCAAACCGATAAAACTTTCCGCCGAACACCGCGGCGACAGAATTAGGAACCACTTAGCCACCGTGTCGACGACGGCCCCCTAGTTTCCCGAGGACGACGAAACTTCCCAGGCTGCGATCATCCTGCGACTGACGTTTCCGCGAGATCCACGAATTAGCGTCTTCGCTGTCTCTCGACGCGTATCTTGCCGAAAGTCTCGCGGAAACTACGGCAGACGCGTGTGATAAAGTTACAACGAGCTAGAAGATTCTCCGTCGAAATTCTGTGCGGCGTGTCTGGAATTCCTTGCTGCGCCGAGTTCGAGGAAAACGGGGCACGAAATAATTCGTGGAAACGCTGCTTTTCAGTCAAGCCTGCTTTTCAGTAAAACTGCACTAGTTGAAGACCTGCATGTTTCTGCATATTGATCGTTTCAAATATGAATCAAGCAACTCTCCAAACCTGGACTTACCTGGTTGCGAGGTCTCTGCTGGGAATCGCCGTAGCAGGATTGTAAACAATTTTTACTAACTTGTTTGGATTCGCTGAACTGCTAAATGTTTAAAACTAGCACCTTCTATATGGTTTGAATATTTCGTAAAGGAGGGTACGTGCGTCGCATGTTTAGGGAGACGGTTCGAGGGCATGAAAGAACTATCGCTGCCGATTTTATTTCCAAAAAATAAAAGTATTTATTGCCACGCAACCGTGCGTAACGCGTACTTAAGCCTAAGCTCTTTCGGCGCGCGTTTCAATCGTCGTAATATGTACAATTCGATTCCGTGCTGAATTCAGTGTCGAATTTCGTGGTCGATTCGACCCCTACCTTGCCGCGCAGGTGAGAATGGAAGAGCTCCCGAGAAACACCGCATTCGGATCGAATACACGTAGGACCCCCGTTAACTTTTGACGACGAACCGCGAAACAGATAATCCGGTTGCCCGGCAGTGTGCGAGCGCGCTCGGTGCCAAGCAAACAACCGGGAAATTCGTTTATCATGGTCCAGGAAGGACGCGTCCCTTCGTCCTGGGATCCTCGATGAGAATTACGTCGCCGCGTTCTTCACGGACGCGGTCCTCGAAACCCTGTGCCACCGGAAACCCCGCCTTTCCACTGACCTCGAGAGGATAGGACAATCGACCTCGGGAGACGGATCTTTGAAACTTCGAAACGCTTCTTCTTAGGGCTTTCTTCTTGATTAAGGGACACAGCCGAGACGCAGTAGCGAACAAGTCTTTTTAATAGCTGGTACGGTTTGATTACCAGCGATTACTTCATAATTTTTGGAACTTCATCGTTCACGGATATGAATTTTTTAATAGACCCTTCTTCAGCGACAGCAATTTAAATTCTGTGGTATCATAAATTTAGGCAGAATGTCGTTGGGCCTCCAATGGCAGGAAGAGGGCCATAGAACATCGAGACCTGACGAAGACCAGGCCCAAGGGATAAGGGCCATAAAAGAGAAAGTGTCCCTGACGAAAACCAGGCCCGAGGGTAGGCTGGGATTTTCGAGGGACACACACAGGGTTTGGGGATGATTGCGGGTGCGTGAACGACAACTATAACAGGACATTTTTGGGGAGAACGGACAGACTTATCGTTCACTGCGGAGAGCGAAGAGCGTACGCGTTGTGCGAGAGTTTCCGACATCGTAGTTATCTATTCAATACCCTTTTTCATATTTTTAATAAACAAACATTATAAACCGTATACTACAATTCTGCACCAGAATTGTAATGCACCCCCAGCGATGTAATAATTTCGTAATAAAGTGATCGTTATCAAGCTTCTATGGATAGGCTGGATAGGCAAATAAAGTGTTTCACGGTGAAGAAACAGCGGCGATGGGTGAAGGCACTTTCGATCAACTGGTTGCAAGCAGTCGCAATGTCTAGATGGGAGTCCACCGTTCGACGTCGATGCCAGAAGAGAATGCACGCCGTGTGCTGCAGGGTAAAGGTCATATCGGGAAGGATGGGTAGCAAGAGATAGAGCAAACACGGTTGGCTCGTTCGGCCCCACGGTGCTGTCCTTGCGGTGCGAGTCCAGTTTCGCCGGATCAAGACTTTTTCTCCCACTGTAGCTTTCCCCTTCTACGACGCCATACCCCCGTTCCCCGACGGCGAGCGTCCCCACATCTCCGCCACGGCCCGGTCACGTGACTCGTCTCGTCCCTGTCCTGCACGCGTCGCAACGTCACGTGACCAGTCCGGCGACCACAGAGAGAGGGTAATTGTATTCCCCTCGATTTCCCCGGTCGGACGACACTGGGGTGCGACCGACGGCGAAGCCACCCTGTATCGACCCAGCAACGCCCACCCAAACACCGACCACCCCCACCATGGATGACCCTGTCTACCGCCACCAGCGCCACGCAGTCCAAAAATTTCGATAGGATGCACCCGCGTCCTGCGTCCCTCTTTTATCCCTCCCGCGTCCCCTCCTGCCCCGTTGCTCGTTGCATATTCCCTGACACTGCAATTTTTCCTTATTTAGCAGCGCTGCGCCGTAGATACCGGTAAGGAAGTCACCTGACGCAATTAACGCACCGTAACCAGATGGCTCTACCGCGACCAACCGGTGTCATCACACGTCACCCACTTTTTTCGTGTCCGTAAGTACCTGTAATTGTACCGGCGAGCACGAGAAGAGCATTCTCCTGCTTCCATTGTTCAGCGGTCGTCGGTATACCTGCAACGGCTCCGCCAATGCGAGCGTCCCTAATTCGACCATGAATTCGAGCCTGGTAACTCGGGACCTGTTGCAGTCATTGGTCATCCCCGATACTGATCCTCCAGGAGCGTCATTCGCAGCTGCACAATTCGTCCACCGGCACCAAGGTCGTCCATGCTTCTCGCCGCCGAGGATCCAAAGTGATGACCAAGAAAATTGGACTTGCTACGGTTTCTAAAATAAATTTTGAAATTCTAGAATTTTCAATTGTCGGAGCACAATTTAGCAGCACCTTCCACTGCCAAGAACAAAGGACTATCTTCAAGAAATTGATTTCTAAAATTCTAGAATTTTCAATTGTCCCGATCGGAGCACAATTTATCAGCACCTGCTGTCAAAACCAGAGGGCTATCTGCGAGAACTTGATTTCTAAAATTCTAGAATTTTTAATTGTCCCGATCGGAGCACAATTTGTCAGCACCTTCCACTGCTAAAAACGAAGGGCTATCTACAATAAATTGATTTCTAAAATTCTAGAATTTTCAATTGTCCTGATCGGAGCACAATTTATCAGCACCTGCTGTCAAATTCGAAAAATCAAATCGTTCCGTGCGAAAGGCTGTAGTTACCGGTCGAGAGTACATCGGGAATTTCGAAGTTTCGAGTCTGCGTGCAGGCTTGTCCACACTGACAGACAGCCCACTCACACACACACACACAGTCTGCACACAATCCGCGTACGATGTATGTGCACTGCACATTGTGCAGTATATGTGGACAGTCTGCGGGCTGTTTGCGGCGCGGCGGCGGTTCGGAATTCATTATCGAGTTATGTCTTTTTTGACCCGGGAAGGGCGTTCGAATCGAAAGAGCAGAAGAGTTCGAGGGTTTCGGGGAATAAATACCTTTCATTCAGTCAGTTTCTCTACATTCATGTGGGATCAGGACCCCCAGACCAAAAGTATGTAGGAGATCGGGAAGAACGGGAGGGTTCCGTGGGTGAGCGCGTTAGTCGATCGGCTACCACCAGTGAGGTCGCGGGTTCGATTCCCGGCGGCGGTGCCCTCGTTTTTCCCGAGATCCTACATTCATTACATGAATTATTCATTACATGAATTTAATACATCTATACACGAATAATGATAACTTAAATTAGCCGTGTGTAGCAAGTTTTTCGCGCCATCTTTCTACAATCCCATTTGAAGCAGGATGGTAAGAAGTTGTTCTTATCTTCTTGAATCCAACCATCTTTGATAGTGCATTGAAAATTTGTGATTCAAATTGACTTCCTCTATCTGTGGTTACAGATAACGGTGTACCAAATCTTGAAATCCATGTATTGAAAAATGTATTCGTTATTGTATCTGCTGAAATTTCCTTAATTGGTATTGCTTCAGGCCAACGTGAAAATCTATCAATCATAGTTAAACAATAACGATATCCGTTAACAGTCGGAAGTGGCCCAATAAGATCTATATGTACATGATTAAATCTTTCTTTAGGTACTGGTATATGTTCTGGCAAATTTTTCTGATGACGATGGATTTTACTCTTTTGACAAGGTAAACAAGTTCTCACCCATTCTGCAGCATCTTTTGCCATATTCGGCCAGACAAATCTTTGAGACAATGTCTTTTTCATAGCTCTACTACCAGGATGTGATAAATTATGTACAATTTTTAAAATTCGTATTCTTAGAATTTTCGGAACATAAGGTCGAATATTATCTTCTAAAATGTTGCAATATAATACAAGATTTGTATTACCAACTCTCAATTTTTGTAATTGTAATGCCGAATTTCCTTCTGAAATTATCTTTTTTAATTCTTCATCTGCCTGTTGTGCTTCCGCTAATTCTTCTGTGGTTACAACAATAGGCATTTCAATTGCTTCAACTCTTGAGAAGGCATCTGCAATTACATTTTCGTCCCCTTTAACATAACTTAATTCAGTAGTGAACTGACCTATAAAATCTAAATGTCGAAGTTGTCGAGGAGAAGCTTTAACTGATTTCTGTTTAAATGCAAAAACCAATGGTTTATGATCCGTTTTCACAACTAAATCTCGTCCTTCTACCATAAATCGGAAAAATTTAATTGCAGAATATATCGCCAAAAGCTCTCGATCATAAGTACTGTATTTTTGTTGAGTTTCCGTAAATTTTTTTGAATAGAATGCTAATGGTTGCCAGCTTTTACCAACGTATTGTTCTAAAACAGCTCCCATTGCTGTATCCGATGCATCTGTAGTTAGCGCTAAACGTGCGTTTGCTACTGGATGTACCAATAATATAGCATTGATTAATTGTTCTTTCGTTTTATTAAAAGCAACTTTTTGTTCTTCTGTCCATTCAATTAACCTTTTATCCTTCTTTTTTGCACCAATAAGTAACGAATGTAAAGGAGCTTGAATTTTTGCTGCCATAGGAATAAAACGACGATAAAAGTTTACTATTCCTAAAAATCTTCGTAATTCTGTCCTATCTTTTGGAATTGGAAAATCTTTTAATGCTTGAACTTTTTCCTCGGTAGGTCTCATACCTTCTGTATTAATTAAATATCCTAAATATTTAACTTCTTTAACACCAAAGCTCGATTTATTCACATTTATTGACAATTTGAATTTTCGTAATCGTTCAAAAACTATCTTTAAATGTTGTTTATGTTCTTCTTCGTTTTTTGACGCAATAATTATATCATCAATATAACCATGACAAAAATTCAAACCTCTTAATACATTGTCTAAATATCTTTGAAATGTTTGTGCTGCATTTCTTAATCCAAATGGCATTGCTAAAAATTCAAATAATCCAAATGGTGTGATAACTGCTGTTTTGGGAATGTCTTCGGGTGCCATGGGTATCTGATTATAGGCTTTAATAAGATCTAAGGTTGAAAAAATTGTTGCACCTGCTAATTTAAAAGAAAAATCTTGTATATGAGGTACAGGATAGCGATCCGGAATTGTTATTGAATTTAATCTTCGATAATCTCCACACGGTCGCCATTCCCCATTTTTCTTCGGAACCATGTGTAAAGGACTTGCCCATTGACTGGATGATGGCCTACACACTCCTTTCCGAATCATTTCTTCGAATTCTGCTTTGGCAATTTTAAATTTTTCAGGTGTCAAACGTCTAGCTTTTTCCGCTATCGGTTGACCTTTTGTTACAATATAATGATAAACATTTTTTTTAACAATCTCTTTCCTAACCGGTTTAGTAATATCAATATATTCTTGTAATAATTTATTATATTTAAAGGAATTATTTATTGTTGAAATTGAAATTGTATGTACTCGCTTCAAGATTCCAAATGATTGTAATTTCGTCTCTTTATCTAAAACCCTTTTGCCATTTAAATCTACTAATAGATCGTAATGACCTATAAAATCTGATCCTATAATCGGCATTACGGCATCAGCTACAATGAATTCCCAAGTAAAATTTCTGCGTAATCCCAAATTTACGGTAATTAATTTTTGACCATATGTTTTAATCTCAGAACCATTTGCAGCAAAAAGTATAAGATTTGTTTCTGTCAACTTTCCTTTTAACATTTTCCTTGGTAACAACGAAATATCAGAACCAGTATCAATTAAATATCTCATACCTGACGTCTTGTCGGCAATCGTCAGACGATAATTAACATTTGAGCTATCATGGATCGTCTGTACTCCAGACAGCTTTCTTAGTTTTCCTCTAACCTTTCATTTGATCGATCTCTTTTATCCTTTCCACTCCAAGAACAGGGTTTTTTACATTTAAAGGAATTTTCTTTAAATTTTTGATGATAATAACATAAGGGTTCTTCATTTCGAAATCTTGGCTTTGAAATGCTTCTATCTCTCCTAAAAAATCTAGATCTTGATCTATTTCTGTAATTATTTCTTCGAAAATTAATATTTAAAACTTCTATTTGTTTTTGTAACTCCAGAATCTGTGAATTTAATGTCTGATTTTTTTCTTCCTGTGAAGAATTAGAAGTATAATTTTCTTTTGAAGTAATGTTACAAATGTTATTTGGTTTTATTACTTCTACAATTTTATCAGCTTGATAAGCCAATTTGGAAAGCTCTTGTACTTCACTAATGGCTAAAATTCCTCGAACATTTTCTGGTAGTTGTTCCAGAAATAATGTTTTTAGAACACTCTCGCTACACAAACCACCTGCCAAATTTCTTAATTTTTGTAATCTCATTTCCCCTAATTAATCTTCTTAATTTTGACTCGCTTGATTCGTCGAACGAGGAAATAATTCTTGTTTTAAAAGTTTCATATTTTTCTTTAATTGGAGGATTATTTAAAATATCGGAAACAAAAGGAAGAACTGTCGTATCTAAATTAACTATGGTATACCGGTATTTGGTATCGTCAGAGGAGATTCTGCTAATTGCGAAGGCTGCCTCAATCTGGGTAAACCACAATATCGGATTCTCTTTCCAAAAGGGTGGAAGTTTAACCATTGATGTTGCATTGACTTGACTTAAATTGTTGGTTTTACTCGTCGAAGGTAATTCTTCTTCTAACAAATCCTTATCCGTCTCCGTAATAAGATCTTGATTTGATTTCCCTTCAATTCTTGTTGGAGAATGATGAAGCGGCATCCTTCTTTCTTAAAAAGGATCACGTCGGGGTCACCAAATTGTAGGAGTGTAATATATTTCTCCAAATAAAAGACGTGTTATCTCTTTCAGTATTTACTTTAATCTGAAGCAATTTGTTATGTGAATAATTTTTGTTGGTAGGGAAACCAAAAACAAAATAAATGTTAACAACTATATATAAACAAATTAATCGATACAGAAATCTACATTATCTACAACCGCCACACTACCGGTACACGCGCGCCGCCTGCCGCCGCCGCGACGAAGCAGGACCGCCGATCGAACGTCGGGCGGGCGCGAACGTTTGAATCGCAGCCGGGGGAAACCCACGTGGATGCCCCGAGGGACACCCACGACGAGCCGCACCCGAAGAAACGCCGACGGACTACCATCCCCCGAGACACCGGACGACCGGAGACGACGGTGGGCCGACTGCATTAGCCGCCTGACGAACGATCTGTACGCGATAATGGAGCCCGGCGTACAGACCCGGAAAATGCTGTCCGCCGCCGCGACGGCCGAGAGACCGGACCCGCTCCGCAACATCGACCGGATCCGGAAGAGCGTGTTGCGTCGCCGTGTGGTGGGATGGGGACTTTTGGTGTGGGTTCGGGTGCCCGTGGAGCGCTGAAGCGCTCTGCTCGTGGAGGTTCACAAATAACTTCGTACACAGAGTAAAATGGCGAAAATAATTGTTAGAGATTTATTTAGAAAGTCTTGGAGATGTAACTCCTTCGGTTCTATAATGAGTTCTGTGTCGTCCTGGAGCTTCGAATCCCTTTTTTAGCTTCTTCCTTCTCGCTTCCTTAGCCAATAGGAAAATTGGGATCTTCTGGCTAGGCGTTGATTCGTCGGATCACTCGTCTTCCGGTTGCTGCTTGATGGTGATTGGCAGTGGATGGATCTTAATAGCGCACGCACGGGAGTGGGGTACGCGTGAGGGTGAAGCCCTGCCAAAACAAGGGACGTGGGGCCATGTGGGACCGAACGAGAGAGAGGTCCGAGGGAGTTCCAAGAGGTCCTTGACTCGGAATTTATGACCTCTTGTCCTTAACTGATTCCGGACTTCGACTATCCCTAATTTATGTAGAATTGGAGAAGCTACTCTAAGAGGCTGCGTGACTTTCTCTAAATTCCGCAATTAGTCTCGCCGACTCGAATTTCGTCAAGGATCTCTATGGAACTCTCCCGGTCTTTCTTTACCTACTCTAAACTATCGCGCCCAAATAAAATACGTATGTATGAAATACGCGATTACATCTTATATTTAAATTTCCCTCTCCGCGCCATTAATCGATGCTATATATATATATCTAGCTATGTTCGCGTGGTCAACTGGCCACGCTACACCTTCCCCCTTATCGAAAAGGTGTTTCCTATGGGAACAGCTTTTACATACTACTTGATACTACTCTATTCTAATTAATTATATAGACGGCGCATGATTTGAGTCTGTTTCAGAATAACTATATATGTGTGTGTGCGCAGGTGTACCTACACTCGGAGTTCCTGATGTATATATTTACATTAAAATCGTTTAAGGTGGGTTCAGTTTATTTATACAACAGTTTTATACTCAGTCGCTTTACTAATCTAATCGTATACAGGCTAGTTTCAACTTATTCGCATGGACCGTTTTAAATTTATTATTACTTATCTCTATCTCTATTGTTAAGTCGTTATATACAGCCACACGTGTAGGCCTCCCACACTCGGCCTTTCCTGCATTTTCTTCGCCCTCGAAGACATCATTCATTTAATTCCTCGTTACAATCGAAGGGTTTCATGTAATCTACTGCGGTACTCGTTACGTGTGGTCCCTCCCCATCACTGATGCGAATTACGTCGTAACGATCATTACGCTTAACTTTCACGACTTTCTACGGCCCTAAATACTTCTGTTTGATTTTTAATTGCCGGCCGAATTGCGTTCTTTTAATGAACACCGAATCGCCCTCCTGGTATTTTCTCGCGGGTTTACATTTCTTGTTGTAAGTTTTTCTACTTTCTTCTTGTACTTTTAAGAGATTTTCCTTAGCAACTAACCGCAATTCATCGCGATCTTCCTGAAATAATTGAATTGTTTCTTGTTCAATTATCGCGAGGATATCATGGTCTCGTTTGTGTCGCATTCGCATGCCGAACATGACTTCAAAGGGAGTCATGCCAACGCTCCGCTGGTAGGTACTGTTAACGCATAATTGTACTTTTTCGACGAATTTGTACCATTGATCGGGTTTGTCCAAAGATAATTTTGTAAGTACCGGAATTATCGTCCTAATCGTTCTCTCGACCTGCCCGTTCCCTCTTGGAACCCCCGTCGTAACCAAGATATGTCGAATCCCTTCATCCATACAATAGTTTTGAAAGTCGACCGAAGTAAACGCCGCTCCTCGATCGGAAATGATTCTCTCGGGATTTCCGAAAACTTTCTGCTGCCCACTTAGCTTATTGATAACTTCCTTCGCGTTGACACTTTTAGTAGGATATAACCAAATAAATTTTGAAAAACTGTCTATTACTACGAAAATATATCGGTAAGCTTTAGTTGTCGCTGACATCGGTCCTACATGATCAACATGGTAGGTATTTAACGGTTTATCGCCTTTTGGCAACGGCATTAACTCTCCCTCTTTCTTACCGGCTTTCTTATCGGATATGATACATGGGATACAGCAGCTAATAAAATTTTTTAGTTTATCCTCTAGCCGCGGGATATAATATTCGGTTTCTATAGTTTCTTTCATTTTCTTAATACCGAAATGGCCGTTTTCGTGTGTGTTCCGTATTATTTCGGTTTGCAAACAGGATGGCTCTACTATTAAATCCCTATCATTCTTTCGCTTCATTAAAATATCGTGATCTATGAAATAGTTATCATATGGTTCGTTTTGCAAAATGCATTTGATCGCGTGTAATCGCTCGTCTTCAAATTGCTTTTTCTTTATCATCGCATGTAAATGATTCGTAACAACTAACGCGGGATGTCTACTGAGCGCGTCCGCATGTTTAAGTCGCGTTCCACTTCTGTGTTCTACCTCGTAATCGAACTCTTCGAGGGTTAGTGCCCATCGCGCTACCTTCGGAGACAAATCTTTTTTAGTTAGAGTCTTTTTAAACGCCTCGCAATCGGTAACTATTTTAAATCTGATACCGAATAAATAAATACGTAGTTTCTTTACTGCGTTAATTATGGCTAGCACCTCTAATTCGTAAGAGTGTAGTTTCTTTTCTGCGTCAGTCGTTTTCTTACTGTAATAGTGAACCGGATGAAATTGACTGTCTTCGTCAGTCTTTTGTAGGAGAATTGCCCCGTAGCCTTCCTTGCTGGCATCAGTATGCAGTTCTGTGATAGCTTGCGGATCATAGATACGTAGTACTGGCTTCACGGATAATACTAACTTCAATGCCTCCCTCTGACTACTATCCCATACGAATGCCTGCTCTTTCTTAATCAAGTCCGACAAAGGTCGAGCCATCTTTGAATAATCATGGATAAATTTACGAAAATATCCCGTCAATCCTAGGAAGCTTTGCACGGCTTTCTTACTTTTCGGTATCGGAAATTTTTCGACTGCTTTGATTTTTGATTCGCTTGGGTACACGTTTCCGTTTTCGATTTCCTGACCAAGGTATTCGATTCGCGTTTTGAAGAATTGACATTTGTTCCAGTTGATCATTAACCCGTTTTCTTCCGCTACTTTTAACGTCTCTAATAAATTTTCGAATGCCTGTTCATCGTTTTCTCCGGGAATAATAATATCGTCTACGTACGTAAAAACTACTTTGCGTCTCACTAGATCTTTAAATATTTCGTCAATGAATCTAAGAAAACTAGTAGGGCTAATTGATAGTCCGAAAGGTGTTTTTAAAAATTCATATTGTCCGTCGGGCGTTACGAATGACGTATATTTCCTACTTTGTTCTGCCATTGGTACGTGAAAGAAACCGTTTTTAAGATCTATTACTGAAAAGATGCGGGCTTTCCTTAATTCGTCTATTCTGTCCTCTATAAGTGGCATTGGAAAATGATCTCTCTTAAGGGGGCCGGCAGGTCGACTCTGTGTAACCACACACATACATGAAATCCATATACGTATATGAACTTGCAAGGGTCAAAATGTTGACAAATTGACGCTTCAATATCGCAATGAGCAGTTTAAAAGTGGTCACTTGGGTTTCCTAAAAGTCCAATCTAGGTCTGTCCAGAGCCCAAATTGCGAATTTCTACCTCATCGTCGAGTAATTTGTAATATTCGGCAGAAATCTCGCTTTCTGAAGCAAGGATGACGTCACAAGATGGCTGCCGCAGAGAGATTCTCTTAATTTCGAGAGATTTAGTGTTCGTATCGAAAAAAACGCTCTGGACAGACATAGCAAAGACATGTACGAACACGGTGGTATGCATTTTTAATTGATTACTTACTTATTTAAGGCGTAAAATGTCTAGAAAAAAACGCACCATTTCGCGGTTCCGCTTACTAGCGCCCCGGTCTCCCCGCGGCAAACACTGTACCTTGCGATAGAATACGGTCGATAATGCAGGTCGATATTACAGGTTTACATATTGTTGCGGAGGCTTCGGCCCCGCCTCGCCGGCGAACACATCCCTCAACCAAACAACAACACCGAACACTACCAACAACTATATAACTATTTATTGGCTGTCAACGGACAATGTTAAAAGATGCGATACAGGTGCGTGCTCTCGCTTCGTCGACTCGAGAGGTTCTGTCGTCTGTCTTCTTCTTAACAACAACCCCGTTGGCCGGATACCATAATATCGATACGACGGCCAACTTCTCTCGATCGCCGCAATCGACAGCTTCCATCGTAACACTGCTCCCCCTCTCGAAAAAAACGGGCGTCCCGACCGCGGCGAAATTCGTCTGTGGTAACGTCCCAACCTTCATGCCTCGTAATCGAAAGACGGCTCCTTGACATGTTAACCTCTGTCTGAAAAGTCGGTGAAAGAAAAGAAATTTGCTTTAACCCGGTGGCCTTAATCAGACAGTAAACGTCCCGACATTTGTCCTCTGTCTCAGGGGAAAACCACCTAAAAACCCTGAGCAGGACGCTGGCATGAGGTATTTCCCTTAATGCTTCAGTGTAGTTATTCCGTCGACTTCTCGCCCTTCCCCTTGACTCTTGTGGCTTGAGTGCTTCTTTCTTGACGTTTTCCCGGGTGCTGCCCTCCCCCCGGGCGACCACCGAGTCCTCTCCAGGATGCACCTCCAATCATCGCGAAATCTATCCGCGATAACATGGTGATTGGTGCACCACTCTTTGTGGACCAGTCGGGAAAGGGGGTACCCTCCTGAGGACGTATCCTCGCGAGGATACCACTTCCTCCCCCGAATTCCTAGGACTGTCTCTTCCACAAATGGAAAGTGATCGAGGTGCCGGAACGGAGTCGCACCCTCGCCTTCTTTCGATGCAGCGTCCTCTTCGTGGGCGAAAAGTGTCTAGGAATTCGGATTCCTATCCTAAACCACTGTAAGGTGCAAGCCGGTTCACGTGAACAACCTTCGGTTTTGCCTTAGGAGATCGGACTATTCGAAAAATTAATTCGTTCAATCGATTCTTGACGATGTACGGTCCTTCCCAGTCAGATTGGAGTTTCGGGCACCGGCCTCTTGTACGTCGTGGATTAAATAGCCAGACCTTGTCACCCGGATTGAAGGAAACCCGATTCGCATGAACATCGTACCAGGACTTCATTTTGTCACCACTAATCTTCATTCGTTGGCGTACAAAATCATGGATTCCCAAGATTTTAGCCCTCATTTCTCCAATGTAAGCTCCCTCCTCCTTCCTTTCAGAAGCGTAGTTACTGCCTCTCAGGAGATCCAAAGGAAGTCGTAATTCTCGACCCATGAGGACCATTGCCGGAGTATTTCGAGTTACCTCATGTTGAGAAGTCCGATATGCTAAAAGGAACGTCGGTATCCATTCATCCCAGTCTTTTTGATGTTCGGAAACAAACTGTGTTAGATACTGTAACAATGTACGAATCATCCTTTCGACGAGTCCGTCCGATTGGGGATGTAAGGGTGTCGTCCTTGTCTTTCTAATTCCAAGCAACCTCATCAACTCTTTGAAGACACTCGACTCGAAATTCCTACCTTGATCTGAATGCAGTTCTAGTGGCACACCATGGCGACTTATTACATCTGTTAAAAGGGTCTTCGCAATGGTTGTTGACAGACTGTCTGCATTGACATGCAACTTCCCTTCTCGATGTCTAATTTCAAAATCATACTGTTGCAGCCTTTCTATCCAGCGAGCCGTTTGTCCTTCCGGATTCTTGAACGACAATAGCCACCTTAACGCAGCATGATCAGTCCTTACCAGAAATTTTCGACCATAAAGATAGGGGTGAAAATGTTCTATGGACTTAATTATCGCCAAAAGTTCCCGTCTTGTAACGCAATAATTCCTCTCTGCTTTTCCCAGCATTTTTGAAAAGTATGCAATAACTTTCTCCTCTTCACCTTGAACTTGCGAGAGGACTGCTCCAATGGCAAAATTCGACGCATCTGTATCCAAAATGAAATCTGCGTCTAATAAAGGATAAGCTAATATCGGAGATTCGGAAAGACGCTGCTTCAGCCACTCGAATACCTTTTGACATTCTTCCGACCATACAAACGTAATTTTATCTTCCGTCAGGCGATGTAGTGGCCTAGCGATGGAAGAAAAATCTTTGACGAATTTTCTATAATAAGTGCAAAGTCCGAGAAAACTCCTTAATTCCGTTTTACTCCTCGGAATTGGCCATTTCTGGATTGCCATTATCTTTTCGGGATCCGTTTTAATCCCGCGTTCGGAAACGATATGTCCAAGGTATCGCACCTCTTTGCAGAAGAAATTGCATTTCTTTGGATTCGCTAATAGTTTGGCTTGGCGCAGGCGTGCGAAGACAGTCCTCAAATTGTCCATGTTTTCTTCGAAACTTCTTCCATAAACAATTATGTCGTCTAGATATACTAGGCAGATTTTCCCACAAAGGCCTTTCAATACCGTGTCCATAAGACGTTCAAACGTGGCAGGGGCATTACAAAGTCCGAAAGGCATCACTCTGAATTGCCAAAGCCCTTCTCCCACGCAGAATGCTGTCTTTTCACGGTCCCTTTCGTCAACCATAATCTGCCAATATCCACTTTGCAGATCTATGGTTGAAAACCAAGACGATTCAGCTAGAGCATCTAGCGTTTCTTCAATTCTCGGCAACGGATAAGAATCTTTTTTCGTGACATCATTTAACCGCCGATAGTCCACACAAAATCTCGTGCTGCCATCCTTTTTCTTCACGAGAACGATAGGAGAGGACCATGGACTTTTCGACTCCTCAATTACTCCCTGCCTTTCCATCTTCGCGAGTAATTCTTTAACTTCGTCTCGTCGGTGAAAAGGGAGACGTCGCGGTGCCTGTTTGATTGGTGCACAATCTCCTGTATCAATCTTATGTTGGACAACATCACAATTCCCAACATGTTCAGGATTTTCTGCGAATATGTCCTGAAATTCATGTGTTACTTTCGCAAATGCTGTCTTCCGTGGCGGAGATAAGGCCGAACAGCAACGCTGGAAAAGATCTTCTAAGTGCTTCGGTACAGGTGGAACTGCAACCTCCTGCACCTCTTCCGCTACCGGAGTCTCCTCTTCCATCTTCGCTAATAAAGCTGCATCCTCCTTATTACGTATCTCTTGACCGATAAAGCCGACCTCTTCCTTCCCGGCTATTTGTAGTTTCCTCGCCCAATAATCGAGCCTACATGCGTGTTTCTGGAGGAATCCGTTCCCCAAAATACACTCCTCCGCCATGTCGATCAGGAAAAATTCTTCCTCTGTTTCGAAACCATTGATTTTAATGGGACATTTGTACCTGCCTTGAATCGGTAAATTTTCCCCGGAAATGGACACAATTTTGATTTCCAGAAGTTCCTCCGCCGCGCCAAGCTTACTTCTGGGATTGAACTTATCCGTCCCCAAAAGATTTACGCTCGATCCCGTGTCGATTATTATCGTAGCCATTTTTCCATCGATGAATCCCTCGATGGCCGTACAATCCTTCTTCAAATAAGTCTTCAGCACGACAGGGGTAGAAGAAGGTGAAGTCACAGTCTCCCCTCCTACTATGACTTCTTTGCGTTTCCCATCCTCTGTGTTTGTCTCTTCGGGCAGTCCTTCTGGAGATGCCCAGTCTGGCGACAACTCCAACACTCCCTGGGTCGATCTTCTCGATCACCATTGATCTTCGAATTCCTGTTCACGAAACTCGTCTTTCGTACATAGTTCCTGTTCGGTCGATCCACTTCCTCCGGTCTTCGGTCGTATCCTCGTTCTCCCCAACGCCGTCCAGGAATATGTTGTTTTGGAAAATAATAAGGCTTGTAGCGGTTATTTTGACTACTATACGAAGTTTCAGTAACAGACTCGACAGCTTCAATCTCCAAGGCTCTAATAACTGCTGCTTTCAGAGATGTAAAACCACCGAGCCTTAATATTCGTTTCATCTCTTCGTTGGCCAACGCTGCTACAAATTGAGAGGCCGCGAGTTTATCCCTACTTTCGTATGGGCATTCACCAAATGCAGCTTGAGCAAGCCTCTCAATTTCTTCTGCCAACTCAGAGATCGACTCCCCTTTCCGTTGTCTATAATTTTGGAATTTTACGTAACTTAAATTTTGAAAATTTTTGGTCCCATAACGGAACTCTAATGCCGAAACTATCGTCCGGAAATCGTTCTGTTTGTCCACGGAGAGTGAAGTCAACACTCCTCGAGCAGGGCCCTCCAAAGACGTAACCAAGGCCAAAGCTTTCCTCGGTTCATCCCAACCATTCGCGCGAGCTATTGTGTCGAACTGAATTCTATACTCTTCCCATGAAGCTTTGCCGTCAAATCTAGGAGGTTTCACGGTGTATCCCAACTCCGAAACTCCGCGAAACACGCCAACTGCGTCATTTACAGGGACCTGCTGCGAAAGCGGAAAAACCGGAACCGCGGACCCATTAGGAACGGACATATTTATATTTTGAGTTTCACGGTTCTCAGTAGAATTAATGAAACGCGGCTGTACAAGACTGTGCAGATTCTGCGATAGCACCTGACACTGTGCCTCCAGGATTCCAAATCGTCCCTCCAGGGCAGCTTCCCTTGCAGCTTGAGCGGCTCTGTTTGCTGCTTCCCTCTCTTCAAACCGGGCCCACTCCTGTTCCCATCTCTGTTCCGCGATTTTCCGCTGCTCTTGAAACTGCCCCGAAATGTTCCGCTGGAGGCCTTCGAACAGCGTCTGTAACATCGTCGCATCTGCTCCCGAAGTGGATGTCGTTGTGGAATCGCCCGCACTTCTGACACCAATGTTGCGGAGGCTTCGGCCCCGCCTCGCCGGCGAACACATCCCTCAACCAAACAACAACACCGAACACTACCAACAACTATATAACTATTTATTGGCTGTCAACGGACAATGTTAAAAGATGCGATACAGGTGCGTGCTCTCGCTTCGTCGACTCGAGAGGTTCTGTCGTCTGTCTTCTTCTTAACAACAACCCCGTTGGCCGGATACCATAATATCGATACGACGGCCAACTTCTCTCGATCGCCGCAATCGACAGCTTCCATCGTAACAATATGTACGATATGTATGCTGCCGAATATTGCAAATTACTCGACGATGAGGTATAAATTCGCAATTTGGGCTCTGGACAGACGTAGATTGGACTTTTAGGAAACACAAGTGACCAGTTTTAAACTACTCATTGCAAAATTGAAGCGTCAATTTGTCAAGATTTTGACCCCTGCACGTTTCGCTACGCATCTCGTAACGTCACGCTTGCTTCGAACGCCTCGCGACTGGCAGTATGCTGCCGAATATTGCAAATTACTCGACGATGAGGTATAAATTCGCAGTTTGGGCTCTGGACAGACGTAGATTGGACTTTTAGGAAACACAAGTGACCACTTTTAAACTGCTCATTGCAATATTGAAGCGTCAATTTGTCAAGATTTCGACCCTTGCACGTTTCGCTACGCATCTCGTGACGTCACGCTTGCCTCGAACGCCTCGCGACTGGCGGTATGTTGCCGAATATTGCTAATTAATCGACGATGAGGCAGAAATTCGCATTTTGGCCTCTGGACAGACCTAGATTGAACCTTTAGGAAAGACAATTGACCATTTAGAAACTGCTCATTGCAATATTGAAGCGGCAATTTGAAAATTTTCTGACCCTTGCACGTTTCGAAAGAGGCCACGACCTTCGGGTCATCGATTCTGTTGAAACTTTGCATACTTATAGATCTCGTTGTCCTGTTCACAAATATACACCATTATAGGGGCAGATACTCAATAATTTTCGCGATATTAACGATTGAAGTTTCATTATTTCCTATGTAATGCCGTATTTTTTTCTACGGTACAACAAGATTCGGTTTGGCGTGACTGCAGCGTACCAAGTTTTCAACCGGACGACCAGTGTTCAAATCCTGTCTACTAACGTATTTTTTTAAATTTCATTATGTTTTATCATTGTATATATATAATATCAATTTCACTTCAAAGTACCGATTTAATTTTGATAAAATATAGCAGGCCGAAGGTCGTGGCTTCGCCTTAGCATCTCGTGACGCCACGCTTGTTTCGAACGCCTCGCGAAATTCACATTTTGGCCTCTGAACCAGAATAACCAGAGAGTTATCAAATCATTTCAACGGAAAAATTGTGATTTCATTAGTTTCTTTTCGCAGAAATCGATTTTTTCCAAAATCCTGAGGTGACAGACAAATTTTGTGATCGGATTTGATGTCAGCGTGATAAAATCTACGAGAACAGATGTACAGAATGTCAAGAAAAATCTAACAGTGCATGGCATTGGATAAATCACAATTTTGTTTAAATATTCCAAGTTTATTTTCAAAGTTAAAACATGTTTGTACCATAGTCTCTCTATTTTTCCCTTCTTTTGCAATATTTTAACTTCTAAAAAAAAATCATAGCTCTATCTCATTTCTATCGAAAGTTCTTTGATTTTGACAGAAACTTCGTCACTTTGTCAAATATAGTGTTACGAGTATCGATATGTTACGATATCGAGACATCACGCCGAATGGTCTTCGTTGTATTGTCGTCACTAAGACAACGCGGCTAACTTCTCGGTTTTATATATTGTAAACATATATAAAACTTTGGAAAATGCTATAAACTTTTATATATATATGATATTATTCAAGTTTATTTTACGTTTAGTCTTTAGTTGTAAATTTGTATTTGTTTGTTTCTTAACTTCAGATTTGACATCTAAAGTAAAAAAATATGACAAATTTTGTTTAATTTTTTATGCGCTTTGTGGCATAAAAAAAGCTGCTTTAATTTCATTTTGAATATAATTTTCTTTCTGACAGGAAGTAAATTCTGACTCATTTTCTTTTTAAAAGAAGTCCTGTTAATATATGTATAAAATTATTATAATGTTAAGAATAAACTGATTCAATTTAATATAAATCAAATGATTTCCTTAGCTTTTGCATACACGTGAGTTTGATTTCAGAGATAGTAGCAAAAAACTGCAAAGGTAATGTGACAACGAGTCCTGTGTATATCTATGCGCCCGTGGCAATGTACGTGTTAGCATGTGTTGGTCGGCTGAATCGGGCTCATGCAGAAATCAGTTTCACGAAACGCTTGTAAATTTACGGGTTTGATGACATGGCAACAGTGAGGCGAAGATGATATGTGGCAACCATGTCTAGTCGCTAGCTTTCTCTCTCAATTTTCGTTTCTCTTTTCCACTACTTTTCAAGTCGGCATTTCATATATTCTTTTTTACCGATATGTCGTAGACGCGATGTAGTTCCACAAAAAAAATTTTAATCATTCCACAATCAGTTTTCCCTACTGACCGTTCGAGGACCGTTCGAGGATTGGCGTGACAGTCAAGGCCAAATGCCTGCCGGCCCCCTTAATTCGCTTGTTCAATTCGCGGTAGTCTACGCAAACCCTATACGAACCGTTTTTTTTTTTTGGTACAATAACCACTGGACTCGCATACTCGCTTTTACTCGGTTGGATCACTCCGTCCTTCAACCATTCATTTATTTGCTTGTTTAATACAGTCTTTTCTTTTGGTGCCAACCTCCGTGGTTTCAAGCTAACTGGCGAATGATCGTTTACCGATACAACTGTTTCGATTTTTGTGCTTACCGTACGTTCAGGCGTGTATTCCGCAATTACAGTCTCTAATCTGTCCTTATATTTACGCTCGACGTCTAATTCTTTAGCATTCACTTCGGTGCACAACACTCTCATCAGTTCACTACACACTGTTTCACTGTTGTTTTCCGCGTCTGCTTCTTCCCGGTCCTTCCCTGCCTCCTCCTTCCCGTCGGTGACGTTGACTGGAACTTCCTCTGCTTGTTCGGTTGCTGGTGGTATCCTCTGCATTTTTATTATTTCTCCTTGTCGTAGCTGTATTTCCACGTTCGCCAAGAAATCTTGCCCCAGTATCACGTCGTATGGTATCGTGTGCGTCGGTACCACAAACAAATTCAGATCGTATTCTTCGTTCTCTATCCTCACGTGGTTTTCAAACGTGCCGATAACCGGCGTCAGTGCGTTACCTGCTCCCGTAATAACCGTGGGTGTTGCTTTGAGCGAGGGACAGCCTGCTTCTTGATATTTTACTTTTGAAATTAACGAAAGTTCACTTCCAGAATCGATCAAAGCATGGCACTGTATATCGTTTATTCGTATATCGCGTGTCGTTCTTGACCTGGAGATGCAGTTTACGTTGACTGCGTTGTTACTGTTTTCTTGATTTGGGCAACGACTTGCGATATGTCCGAAGTTGTTGCATTTAAAGCATTTCGGTCCTTTTCCGCGTTCTGGGCAGTTCTTTGCTTCGTGATCGGGTATTCCGCAGGTGTTGCAGCGTGGTGCCCGTGGTTTGCTTGCCACGTTCGGTTTTTCTCTGCTTCCTGTCGTTTCATCTTTTTTCTTCGGATATACTTTCCGATCCGATTTCTTCTTCATCCGATCGTATACATCTAAATTAGCTTTTAATTGTTCGATTGTATCTGCCTGATACAGTATCATTTTATTGTGTTCCTGATCCTGTATGCCGTCTACGATGTGTTCGATCAGTGCGTTGTCTTCTATATTACTTTCGCTAGCAATTTCCATCATTGCGTATATGTACTGTCGCCCTGTCTCGTGCGGCTTCCTCTTCCGTCTTGACAGCTGTGCGTGCACTTGAGCACTGTTCACCACGGTTTTAAATTCTTTTTGTAATCGTTCCTTTAAAATTTTCCAAGAGGTAACACCTCTTTGTGATGTCAAAAATTGCCTGGCTGACCCTTTCAACATCCTTTTCCCATAGACGAACATCTGCAGGTCATTCCACTGCAGTAGTGCACCGGTTTCTTCAAATTCGTCGAGCCATTTGCGGATCGACAATTTGTCATCGCCTGTGAAACACGGCAATGATTCCTCGACGTCGCGGATCGTGAATATGCTTGTTTGTGTTTCCGTCTGTCGTTTCTTCATCTTTTTTCTTTGTTTTCTCTCAACCTCGTTCTCTTCTATTACGGATTCTTCAGATTCGAACTCTTCGTATTCCGATTCTTCAGTTCTCGCTTCTTCATCCTGCATTCCTTCGTATTCTTTCAATCGTTCCTGCAGTTCTGATTTCGTGCCCTTCGTGTTTAAATGTAATTGTTTCAGCTTCTTCCTTAATTCCTGTATTTTCATTTCGTCTATTTTGGTCTCTTTTGTTTTTCGCGTGTCCAAGATGGTCTCGTCTATTTCGCTTTCTTCCGAACATGAGGCGGTTATCACATTGTTGATTCCATCTGCCATTGTTCCCCTTTCTTCTTTCACTTTTCCTTTATCAGTCTTTTCACTAAAGCAATTCGTGCTGTTCCCGTCAGTTATCACTCACTTATTGTTTCACTTTCACTTTTACTTGCGCGATAACTGTACCGTACCGACGAATGCCTCGTTTCGCTTTTCTCTTCGCCCGTTACGCTGTTGTCTCAAAATCGTCACGAGTGATCGCGTACCGATTTATATCGAAATTTTGGCTTTATCCCGGACGAGCCCCCAATTGTAGGATTGAGACGGGTAACGGACTAACAAAGTGTTCAATAAAACAAGAATTTAATATGAAAGGTCCAGAAAATAGGTTCAACGTACAATCAACTGCTCACGCTCGTGGTTCGAAGACGAAAGACCCCCAGGCCCGGCGCCTCCGCGCGTTTTATTTGTTTTTCCGCGTTCTCGAATCTTCGATGATCGCAACGGTCGCCACGCTTCTCGAAGCTTCCGAATTGTCGATACTCGCAACGGTCGCCACGCTTCTCGAAGCTTCCTGAATCGTCGATGCGTCTCCATGGCGGGAACGATCGCAACGTTCCGAAACGTCGCATCGAGACGCCTTCGCAGAGGGAACGCTCGCGCTCCCACATATGTATATATATGAGCTGTTTATTTTGAAAGTGGCCCAAGTCCATTTATACTTAAATTGAGATATTTAAGGGTTTGTGTTTCAATGCAATTAAAAATCTACGTACAGAATACTAATGAGTCATACCGCTTAAGTGTATATAAAGGAGTTAAATTTATAGTTCCTATTAAAATAATGGCAATTATTAAGTGAATAATATGCGTTTTCTTATCAAGAATGGAGTTAGGCCAATTTCAAAATTAACAACCAGATTCGTTATAAAATTTGAAGGAGCCCAAGTCCATTCAACATAATTTAAGATGCTTCAAATCGAAAAAAACAATACTCAATTTATTTTATATATCTTTACAACACTTCAAAAACATAATTTATGCGATTCAAAACATTTTTTAACTACATAAATTACAAAACAATTTACTGCTCATCTACATTTTGTGTGTGTGAAAGGGATTCGAAGAAATTATGATATTCCGGTGGTATATATCGTAGTAGGTCCATTATATCCTTGTATTTTGCTGTTGTAATGTGTCTGATATTTTTATACAGTTGTGTCAATACAATATATTCGAACTTTCTTGGTCTACCCCGATGTGGTAATAATTCCAGGACTTCAAAATGTTCATTCTCATTCACTAATGTCTTATAGAAAATTTTACACAGTTCATTTCTGACAAAACGCATCCAACATATTTTTAACCAGTTTATCGATTCTCCGTTAGAATTTTTTACCCTTTTAAAAATTGCGTCTTCTAATAATTTTGTTGATACAAAATCTTCTTGTTTCATTTAATTTACAATAAAGTTATTACCTTTTCGGCACTTTTTGATAATATTATAATAATGTTGGGGGACAAACAGTAAATTATTTTTTTTTTATGACATTTCTACCACGCCAAAATCTCTATCATTTGGTAAAAACGAATATCCTGATATTAAGAATTTGTGATCTATGATTTCCACATTATTTTCAACAGTTTGTACAATTTTTAGCCACATTAAAGCTACTTTAATGTTTCTATTTTGTCCTGCACACATGTCACTGTAAGCTATAATGTGTCTTTCACTTCTTAAATTTTTAACATGTTTTAGGATGCATGAAGCTATTTCTTGAGCACCGTTTTTTGTAAAACTGAGGTTAACTTGTTAAATACTAATTAATTAAAATTACCTTCATTACTGCCTTCGGACATTATCAATAATAAATATCTCAATTTAAGTATAAATGGACTCAGGCCACTTTCAAAATAAACGGCTCATATATTGTTTGAACTACCAGAAAGAAAGAAAGAAAACTACCAGAAAGAAAGGAGGTGTTAGCTGCGTTTCTTGATGTTCATGAAGCTTTTGATAATGTTTGTGTTGATATTCTTCTTTCCAAACTTGCGAATATTGGCTGCTCACTTAATATCCTAAAATTCATCAAGTTCTTAACTCATGAAAGATTTGCGTTCTCTACTCTTTCTGAAGATACGAACAGAGTTGTCTGTAGGGGCGCCCCTCAGGGCGGCGTTCTTAGCCCTTTGCTATATATCATTTATGTTGCCAATATCTCCGATAATGTAATGAGCTCTGTCACTGTCTCTCAATTTGTAGATGATAGTACTGTTTTCCATGAATTCGAATCTACTAGCAGTGGCAGAAATATTATTAAAGTTCCGTTTCACAACTATTTTTGTTTTGGGATTGTAACGAAAATTTAAGAAATGTAATTTGTAGAATCATGTCGGTTTCGGTATTGTAACGATTTCGGTATTCATCCAAAGGCTACGCCGAGTTTACACACGGCCGCGCGTCTCGGCCCCCTACTACATATTATTTAAAAATGCTTTCGAGTTAGGTATGTATATAAAAACTTGTATGTTACTAATTGTGCTAATTGTTTAATTATTTTTCATCAATAATCATTACGTATATCGGTATATCAACTATGATTATTGTTTTCAGGTAGATGCAGCGACAGGACTGTTGACGTCAAACAAAATAAGACAGATGAGGTATCGATGAATTCTATAAGTATTGGTAAGCTAATAGAACTATGTAAACGAATTTAAATATGGAAGTACCTATTTGTAAACAAAAATCTAAATTTTCAGGAAACCAGCAAACCCAAAACATGGTAATATTATTGTAAAGAAAGTAATCTCTGTGCGCATGCATGGAGAGGGATGCCGAAGCAACCCGAGAGTTACCGAACCAAGCCGACGTGGTTCGTACCTGCGTCGTAATAAAAACTCTGTCGTGGTCGTGCGTAGTATCCACACGTTTTAAAAGAATAGAACCGTTCCACCTTATATATATATACATCAAAAGTATCATTGTTAAACCAAGTTAATAACTACTTATAAAATATACATTGTTAACACAGATCAGTGATAAGCACCGCGCATTTTCCTCTCCACTTCCGCGCGGTACATTCTTTCCCTCGCAACAATTATGGAACAGCATTTGAAAACGATCATCGACTTACAGCGTCTACTACGATTTACGTCACTTTTAACCGCTTGTAGCTCGTGTCTATATCGATTTCGATGAAATTTTTAGGGTGTGCATAAAAAACATACATATATTGTGACGTCGCAGAATTGCCTACGTCCTTCCGAACCGATAACGAGAGGTCCGCCCACGCCTAGATGGAGGGGTTGCTGAAGGAGCAGGAGCTCGTTGTCCGGGACATCTGGAGCCCCAATTTCATTGCTAATGTACTATTTAATAATAATAATATTTAATAAACCATGGTGGCATTAATCGGCATAACATGCATTACTGGAGTGTAGAAAATCCCCACTGGTTACGACAAGTTGAACATCAACGTCTTTGGTCGGTTAACGTTTGGTGTGGAATCATGGGGAAAAAACTCATTGGTCCTTATTTTATTGAAGGTAATTTGAATGGAATCAAATATCGAAATGTCCTGGAACAGGAACTACCATCACTACTTGAACATGTTATCTTGGACGTTCGACAAAGTATGTGGTTTCAGCATGACGGTAGCCCAGCGCATTACTCAATAGCAGTACGGGAAGTATTAGACCGTGAATACAATGGTCGGCGGATTGGCAGAGGTGGGCCGATTAATTGGCCTGCTAGGTCGCCTGATTTGACATCGCCGGATTTCTTTCTGTGGGGCTACCTAAAAGATAAGGTTTATCAACAAGTGTCAACAATTCGTGAAAACATGGTAGAACGCATAAGAAACGCTTGCGCTGAAATTCCCGCAGATATGCTTCTGTCCTGTGTACAGTCATTTGAAGAAAGGATTAATAAGTGTATTGAAGTTGAAGGTCAAAATGTCGAACACTTACTCTAATTAATTGAACAGTAAGAGGCAAGGAGAGATCCGTTATAACGAGACACGATCAAGTGCACGCGTACCCGGCGAAAATTCAAAGTCGATTTTCTCGAAAACAAAGCCTCACATGAAAAAATTTTGTTCCATATTTTCGACTTATTTTTTCATGTAGAATCATCCCCTTTTCGCTTGTACCATCAGTTACCGAACACCCTGTATAACCCAGTATATACAGAATATTTCACCTAACTTGACCACCTTAAATATATCGCTTATTTTGCATGATAGAAAAAATGTCAGGGGTAGAAAATATTCTGTTTGAAGGCGCCAATGCGGTGATGGGCCGAATTTTTTTCTCATGGTCATTTTTTTCGAGATTTCAAGGTCATCGTATGTTTTCTTAAATGGGAACGCATATTTCCACTACAACAGTCTTATACTTAGCTTATGAAAAAACAAATCCAACGAGGTGTAATGTGTTGACATTCACGTGACCCTTAGCGAGGAAATTATGAAATGTTTGTCAGTAACTTCAGGGGCGTCGTTTATGCGTTCGGGGACGGTAAATGAAGGAATTTAAATTTCATTGAAACGGTGTACCGTGTAATTGTTCCTGGTGCTTGTAAACAGACATTCGTATTCTCCTTTCATCGATTTGATATGTTTACAAGCATTATTATCAAAGCGATAATCTGACCACCCCATGGGACGACTGCACCATCCTCGCCGGGACCCCCTTGTCTGATGTCCGACATAGTCCTTCGTCCCGCGTCGTCGCCTCCGGGTTGTCTGGCCCGTGTGCAACGTTTCCATTTTCAAAAGATCTGTGCAGATGATTTTTCCTTGTAACAGCCATGGGTTTGTCGATAGAAGATCGTTGCAAAATTTGCAACGTCACACATATATATATATATATATATATATATATATATATACAGGGTGGCCCACATAACTCTGAACAGCTCAATATCTCGAAAACTATGCCATCGATTTTAAAGTTCTTAGTCTTAAATTGCATGGAACTGAAGGGCCTTCCTGACTACATAAACGTGAAGTGGCCTCCCTTCCCTTTTAACGGGGGAGGGGAGGTACCTTTATAATTTTAAATGGAAACCCCTATAAAATGTTACATATTTAGATTCTACAGGAAAAAACAAGTCAATTTTGTCGGAAACATTTTTTTGTCAGATACTTCCATGATGAGATATAACAGTTTGAAGTTTCGAGTTGTAGGTACTTGAAGCGCTCGGAAATAGCGTTATGGAATAATACGCGCTTGAGTTCTTTTCTTATTCATGAAGAAACACAAACAATAATATTTACAATTCTTGAGTTTGACTCACTTATCTATGAAAACGTTTTCAGTTTAGAGCTGTTATTCAAGCAGTAACATTGTGATTATGGCTACTTTTGACACAGAAGTGAATATGTTATTAACGTTAGGTGTTTTTTGAACGTTATGGGATCAAAAAATGTCATGCAACATTTCATAATTTAGAAAAGCGGCTTCGCGAGCACGGTGAATTGTGTAAAAAAACTCGCAATAAACTTAAAGCTGTCACTAATGAAAATAATAGTGCCAGTATTCTTGTTGCAATTACATTAAATCCTCATATTAGTCAACGTACACTTGCACAAACATCACATATTAGTCGTTCATCAATTCAACGAATTTTAAAACGGCAAAAGTATCATCCATATCACATGGTTTTATCACAAGAGCTTTCGATAGCAGATTACGATCACCGCGTAAGATTTTGTGAGTGGCTGCAGGGTGTTGTGAAAAATGACTTTTTGTGCAAAATACTTTTTTCCGATGAGGCCACTTTTATGAATTCAGGGCATGTAAATAGACATAATCTGCATTATTGGGCCGTGGAAAACCCAAATTGGATGCGATGTGTTCCCTTTCAACATCGATGGTCTTTAAATGTTTGGTGTGGCCTAATAGGAGACTTTGTGATTGGACCTTATTTTTTTCAAGAAACTGTAACATCTGCAAGTTATTGTGATTTCTTAAAAAATCATTTGCCTGCGCTTTTGGAAGATGTGCCACTGCACGTTAGAAGAGAAATGTGGTTCCAACAAGACGGCGCTCCTCCACATTTTGCAATCATCACCAGGCAATTTTTGAACGAAAAATTTGGGAACAAATGGATAGGTCGTGGGGGACCTCGTCAATGGACTCCTCGTTCCCCGATCTAAAACCATTAGATTTTTTCTTATGGGGATATGTAAAGGACAAAGTTATGTTTGAACCACCGACGACAAAAGAGGATATGAAACAAAGAATACGTGACGCTTGCGCTTCAGTGACTCCCGAAATGTTAAAAAATGTTAGAACAACTTTGATGTTTCGAGTAAGTAAATGTTTACAAGCCCGTGGTGGACATTTTGAACATTTAATTTAAAGTACATTTTATTTCTTCACGAATAAGCAAAGGACTCAAGCGCGTATTATTCCATAACGCTATTTCCGAGCGCTTCAAGTACCTACAACTCGAAACTTCAAACTGTTATATCTCATCATGGAAGTATCTGACAAAAAAATGTTTCCGACAAAATTGACTTGTTTTTTCCTGTAGAATCTAAATATGTAACATTTTATAGGGGGTTCCATTTAAAATTATAAAGGTACCTCCCCTCCCCCGTTAAAAGGGAAGGGAGGCCACTTCACGTTTATGTAGTCAGGAAGGCCCTTCAGTTCCATGCAATTTAAGACTAAGAACTTTAAAATCGATGGCATAGTTTTCGAGATATTGAGCTGTTCAGAGTTATGTGGGCCACCCTGTATATATTATAAGGTGACAAAACTGCCTCGGTTCCTCTGAAGCTAGAGAGGAATCTCCAGCAGTCAAGTACGAAGGACCGGACCGCCCTGTGGCAGGACTTTTCCGAAAAGATAGTTGCGAACGCTCTCACAGGGACGTCCGAGAAATTAAGAGACAAATAATAGCGCATTTCGTGCGTCGTGTCTAATCGCGCGATGAAAAGTTTCAGAACCGTAACCCGGGCCCAAGGGGCCTGGATGCATTTTCTTCAATCAATATCCTCTGCTGTCGTGACTTGGGGACACTCACTTCGCCTGAACTATTGGAAATCTCCCCGGGGAGGAACGAAAAGGATCCCGAGCACGGGCCAAGCAAGCCGGAGGCGCCGACGAGGGACCAAGGGGACCCAGAAGACAACCGATTCGAAGTCCCGCCGACGCCTCGCCCCGCAACTCCGATGGACCCCTGCGGAAGCGGCTCGAGGAGACCTGGAATGTCATTGGACATTCCCGGTCGCAGAAACGCGATCGTTAGGGAAATCGGGAGATGAGTAGGTCAGGGGCCCTCCCGTCGGGTTGCGTTTCTGCGTAGCGATCATAGGGCACGCGACAGCGATTGGCGGAAGAAAAGATTAGGAAAGTGGGGGACGCCTCGCATCCGCGTTCTCGAGCCCACCGAAACTTCGCGTCACTGTTGCATTGGCCGTAGAGCAAACAAGTCGTTATCCGAAACTTTGTAACCACGATCCAATTATGAAAATACGTTATATTGTTGAACAATTAAGAACATCCTTGTTACTGCGTAACAACAGCGAACCGTTAAATTGTCAAACGAAGAAAAAATAAAATATCGTATAGCCTGCCTTGCCGTGCAGCATACCGGTCAGGGATGCCTTTGGGTAGCGTGGCACAAACTCCGTATTTAAAATTAATCAGGGGTGCAATAGAATTACCAGTAAAACGCCGTAAAAACCGTAATTTGTACAACCTTCTAATCTGCGTCTGCCGACAAAACGGTTGGGCATTTATGAACACGCGATAAACTTCGGAACGTCTAAATTGTTTTATTGCCGTAATCGTCAACTACCTGCGCTGACGAACCGGGAAATTCCCAGCGTTAGTCCACCCCCACAAGAAGCGTCTTCTGACAAAAATATTCCGCCAATTAAATTTCGAGAAATCAATCCCCCGCCAACGCTCGGTTCGCATGCAGACCAGGAAAGATGAGACTCTCGAAAACCCGGCAAAGCAACAACATCTAACATCTAACTCGCCGTCCGATACATTGTAACTTAGTTCTCACTCGCCGTAGTCACCGTACAAGTTTTGGTTAGTAGTCCAATCCCATGTTTCGCGACGCGAATTAAATTCTCATTTTGAGTCTCTTTGAAGTCGTTCCAAAACGACAAGCCGTTTAATTAATAACGATCTAACGAACAAGATGGCGGCGGAAAGCGAATAAAAGACTGCTCTCGCATGTGTGAGTCACGAGATTCTTATAATGAGATAGTTGGCTAGAAGAGAAGAGAACAAAAAGAAGCAACCGGTAATTGCGAAATTCGGAATGTGTCACCTGTGACCCAGAATTCATAATCAAGACAGGTGAACGTCTTGACTTCGTTTCAAGTAAATAGTGGAAACAATTCATTCTACACGAAAATTGTCGAGAAAAACATTTTTTAATGGTCAATTCAACCTCTTAAAAATTCCCACATATCGATTTGTTTAAAAAGTACGTATAGTAACACTAAAACTAGAGGCCGCGTCAAAATAACGGATTCAGTATTATTTAATCTACGAGTGGCGAGATAGTGTGCAAACGCATTCACGGAAGATCATTCAAGAAATATATTTCAATACATTTCTGGTACGTTCACCGAAACAAAATACTTGAAGGTATACTAGCTACTCATCCCACGCCTGGTATTGAATAATGATACAAAACAAAACAATTGAGCTGCACAAGACCCTGCTGTTAAAACACGGAATTTATTTATCCTACTCAGCACCTACATGGTGTAGACGGAAATAAAACGATTTTCTCTCTGTAGACATTTTCCAGCAAGAAATCAAAATTTCATTGCATTCTCTTGAAAGCCTCTCGAAAGCCATGCCCGTCCAGTCTCGTTTTCTCCGTCAAAATAAAATGCAATAATATCGACAATAAAAGCTAACGTTTCAGGCGATGCACTTTAAAATTTCGCAGGTGATGACCGAAGCCGCCCCGATCAATCGTCTTATATAAAAAAATATTATGTCACTAGCATGTGACCGATGTGTTACTCAAAGTGTTAACGAGAAATAAAATCATAATATATTAGCAAATTCGAAAAAGGGAAAAGGGAAGAGGAACAGAGATAAAATGGTGTTCGAACACGTGTTAATAGAACAGTCGAAAGTTTCATTAGCCAACAAAATGAAATACGTCACAGCGCAGTGCGTGCATCCAAGTGGAAAATGTCCTTTCATTAGCGTGCACTGTGCATGAATTATATATGCACCCTGTACGCACTATACAGTGAATTCTCGTCATAAGCCAGTTGCGCGATTGTGGCGACTGACTATTATACGAAATCGGAGGTTCTCGCCGAGCGTCGCATTTGAAATACACAGGGCACGCTGGACCCCTAAGAGTCATATCCGTCTACCAGTCATAAAAAAACCTATGACCACTAAGCGCTAGAGACAAGAAGACTGCGAAAATATCCTTCTCCTTTCATACAAATATTTGTGGAATTTTTCTGACTAAAATGATACCAAATATGATATAATTTCAATGATATTTACTTGTGTAATGAACGATGAAAGTTACTTCCCATTACAATTATGTTAACGGAAAATTAGTGTAAAATGATCCGAATTGTATCGCGTTTTGTATCATTTTAGTAAACAAAATTTAGCAAATATATTAGTGAAAGTCTCGTAAATAAATAATTAATAATAAAAAGTTTAAATTTTCATTTAAAGGCCTGAGCTCACGTCAGTCTTTCATTTTTCCCGAACGCTTCGACTCTCCGCGTCTCTCTTTCTTTCCCATACGTTGCCCTTGTTTTCTACGCGAAACTTTAATCGTTCATTACACACGTAAACATCATCGGAAATATATCATATTTGGTTTCATTTTAATCAGAAAAATGTGACGAATACGTTGATAAAAGTTTCGTAAAAAATAATGAAAAATAAAGAAGTTTTGTTATTGGATTAGTAGTGGTATCCTGGTTTTACACCGATATACGACGGCGGCGGCGGCGACGGCGGTGGCTCTCCAGCTTCGGCCCCTCACGGGATATACCCCGGGGTAGTGGGGATAATGCGATGTCGGCTAAATAAAATGCTCGACGATGTGTGAATGTATGTACACCCCCGATTCACTGTACTGATGAACGGATTATCATAAGCTCACCGATGCAGGGCAGACAACGTGCACCCTCGAACGAAATGAAGTTTATTTTTCCATTCTATTACGTTTTTTACATTTTCATTACAGTGTGAAATGCATTCTATATTAAAGAACAAACGATAAAAAAAGTTTGTGTGCCTTTGAAAGGCAAAGTTTCTGTTGCAACCATGCTGTACTTTATCGAAAATGCTCATCGAGTTAGGGATTGATAGAATAGTCTGCAAACAACGCACCAACCGGGAAAGCAGAAAAGCAATAAGCATATAATCGGTTGTACGTGACTAATGAGAAATTTCATTACCCGAGTAACCGTGCAACAGTACTTTGATGATCAGGGAAATCATGGTAATATCAGCTGGTATGGTATTTACGCATGGTATGGTACGCAGGTATTTACAATCGGATATTTACCGTTGAATAACATTTCCTGGGAAAACAGATGTGTGTGAAACGGCCGACGCAGAGATTATTACATGAAACTGCAGCGTTGTCGAATGCAATGTATCCAGTTTAATCATTCCTTTTCGCTTAATTGTCGTTCATTGCTTAACAGGAATTGAACCGTAAAATATACAGGGTAAATCGCGAATCGTGATCAGTAGAGATTATTCTGTTATTAGCAGTACGATCGAAAATATTTTTATCAGCTTTTGCATGGTTTCAAGAGAGTTTTAACGTGATTATAAAAAATGATTTGTCAACTCTCTTTCTTAATGTTTTTTTCAAGGTCACCTTGAATTTACTGTAAATAAACATATAATTTCTTTACGCCTATCTGTTAGAGGATTTCAAGACGAATTCGGTAAATAACGGCACATATCTTTTTTTCGTCTGGGTCGAGAAAAAATTAAAAAACTTTGTATTACAAGGAGTATCATATGCTACGCCGTTGTACGCGTTCGAATGTTTTTTGACAAATCAAAATTTACCATCCTTAATTATAGCGATGTTCAAAATGGTGTCCACGAGCTGCAATGCACTCGCGTACACGGTGAATAAAAGATTATTTAGCATTTTTTATGGCCTCTGCACTGATAGCTGATTGTGAGTATAAATCCACAATCCTTCGTCTCATATCTTCCGGTATTGTTGGAGCATCTGCATAAACTTCTTCTTTTAATGTACCCCATAAAAAGTAATCTTATGGGATAAGATCGGGCGAACGAGCTGGCCAATTAATCATACAGTAATCTTTACTGATCACGATTCGTGATTCACCCTGTATAATTTTCCCACCTTTAAATTCCCAGAGTGGCTCACAGAAATTTTCGAGTATTTTTAAAAAGATGATGGCGAGATCTGAATTAGGCATCGCTCCGAGTTAGTCAACGCGCAATCGATTTCCTTAAAATCAGTCGATTTTTACAGAAAAAGTAAGTGGATACTCGATCGATCGATGTCAATTATTAACTATTTGCTATTCCTTGTATGGAACGCTTAATACTGTGATATACCGTTTAGATTTTCACACCATGCCAAGAAATTTTAATTCGCTGTATCTCATTCTTCACAGCATTGTTAGAACATTTCCTACCGAAGAAGAATTCGAAGTTTCTGCTTACTTAATGGTCTAACGTGAACTCTACTAAATTTGCTGAACCCAGAGCCTCCAAAAGACTGCTATTATTAACAAATTGTGTCTCCCTTTACCTACAGAAATTTTTAATAATGAACATAGGAACAACAAGACTGGAGTATTTGATTTGTAGTTTAAAGTCCCATAAAAAAATAATGAAAAATAAAGAAGTTTTGTTATTGGATTAGTAGTGGTTTCCTTGTCTCCCACCGATATACCCGATCCGGGTCATGTTCACACTTCTCGGAGGCAGCGGCTCTCGAACTTCATGACCCCTGACGAAGTATACCCCGTGGTAGTAGGGATATTTCGACGTCGGTTAACTTAGAAGTCTAGGCGTCCCGATTTCGTTGTATCTTTCGAAATTGACTTCTCGAAAATAAACCGCGTACACTCTATCTTGGATTGCTACGCGAAATTGCCTGCGTGCAGAACGACGCATCGTCGCCATTATTTCGTTAAATTCTGCGTTGGCTCCAGAATACGAAACGTTCTCCTCGTGCGAAGAAGTAATGTCGCAGAAGAAGACGTCGTAGAGGGTGAGGGAGAGAGAGAGAGAGACTCCCTCTCCGCGAGAAGGCAAGTCGCTGGGGGACGTCACTTCTGTGCTCGTCGGCCCCCACTGCGGGGCGGACGCAGAAATCGTGGCGGTGGGCGCAGCTAACCCCCACCGCCGACATTAGGTGTGGGTGCGCAATGTACTGCCGCATCTCAGGGGTGGTTATCACCACATTTAAAAAAAAAGAAAGGAATACGATACGTTCTGCTACCGTAGGCACAGAAACGGAAGCGTTTAGTTCAAGTTGTCCAACGCATAAATAAATTCAATCTTGTAATTTTTACAAGGCAACATACATCAGTCACTTTTTGTTCTTAATCCTACAATTATTGAAATTATAATCTTATTTCCAATTTCACCTATTGATGTTTATTATAAATTTATAAAGTCCACCGTCTACTAATTCTTTATCTTGAATCTAGAACGTTTCTCTTGTTAATTACTTCACATAAAGTACTGTTGCTCCATGGAACATATTGCCATAGATTGACCTAATAAGAACCTGATCTAACAGAATCGATACCTTCCTTTTCTAAATGGACATGGCCGATATCGTTCGCGAGCAATCTGAAAGGCAGCCAAACGTGTTTCCTAGCACGATCTTGCACAAATATAGAGTAATACAGTGATACGGGTGGATTAATATCAATCAAACTGGATCTCGAGGCCATTCGGATCATGCTCAAAGCGAGATCCCGTGGGCCAACAGATTCTTCAAAGCGGCTTCCGGTTTGAGCATGAAACAAGAAGAAAGACGAATGGTTGGCTGAAATCGAATGAATGTCCTCTACTTTGTCAGTAGAAGGGGGAAACGTTGAACGAGATATCGGAGACGACACCGGAGCTTGTTAGAATACGTGAAATCTCAGTCGCGTGTCATGTATCGTTAAGTATTTGTTGTGCCGAACAGTTACAAAACTTTTTTATTTTTCGTTATTTTTTTTATGAAACTTTTACCAACATATTCGTGGCATTTTTAAAATGGAACCAAATATGATATAATTCCGATGATATTTACGTGTGTAATGAACGATGGAAGTCTTACCATTACAATTACATTAACGGCAAATTAGTGTAAATGTGATCTGAATTATATCGCGTTTAGTATCATTTTAATTAGAATAATGCCACAAATATATTGGTGAAAGTCTCATAAAAAAATTATTAATAATAAAGAAGTTTTCATTTAAAGCCCTGCGCTCACGCGGGCTTTGATCTGTGCCGGCGACCGCAACTCCCCGCGGCACTTTCTTTCCCATAGGCTGTCCTTCTCTGCGTTCGCAACTTTTATCGTTCGTTACACAAGTAAATATCATCGGAATTATATCATATTTTTTTTTTAATTTTAATCAGAAATATGCAACGAATATGTTAGTAAAAGTTTCATAAAAAAATAACGAAAAATAAAGAAGTTTTGTCATTGGATTAGTAGTGGTTTTCTGGTCTCGCACCGATATAGCCTACAACGTTGTGACACACTCCTCGACAGCGAAGGCTCTCAAGCTTCGCTGTCCGTTTCTCCGTGCAACATTGTATCCGAGAAGGATATTTTCTCAGTTTTCTTATCACTACCGCTTAGTGTGCATAGGTTTCTTATGACTTGTAGACGGATATGACTCTTAGGCTTCCAGCGTGCCCTGTGTAGTTCAAATGTGACGCTCGACGAGAACCTCCGATTTCGTATTCGTGTCAATAAAAAGAACGGCGGGACTGACATACAACGAGAATTCACTGTATATCGCGTTTGTTGTCATTTCGCTGGATCGGTCTTCGAGCGTGTTTACCACTTGACCGGTTCCAAGGGGGATACCCCAGTAGTGGGGAAAAAAATGTTGACAGTTATGGTACTGACCTTTGCGACAGTTATGGAGATAATAATCTGCATTGTAACAGTGAAGTCGGGTCCATAAGTATTCAAAGGATATAGCCGGATAAGATGGTCAAGAATGCCCTTGGATCAAATTGAAAGGCTAATGGGCTACCGATAGGGTGTCAAGAAATAGTGCATTCGTATAAGAAATCCCGAGAATTTCGAAGAAACGGGAAAGGACACGGCGAATAATTTCAATCAGCCTGCAGCAAACAGGTCACGACAAATGTGAAATTGGGAATGCGTCGCCTGTGACCTCGAAATCGTGATCCAGACGGATCGATACGCAATTTGAACCCCCTACAAATACTTTTGCCCCCCGAAATTGGAATCTGCGCTCCTATGTGCGACTTCATTTCAAGTAAATAGTGGAGACGGGTCGTCCCTCAGAAATATTGTAAAATATACGTCCTGTTTTTTCAATGAACAATTTAGCTACCAAAAAAAGTTTTCCAAAATAAACTGACCACTATTTCTTAAACTTCTGAAATTATGATCTGTGGTCGCGTAAAGAACATTGCTCTAAGTAAATAGTGGAAATAATTCATTCTATACGAAAATTGTCGAGAAGAACATTTTTTAATGATCAATTTGTAGCGGCCATCGGGAGTGAAGCGGTTAATTGATCATTTGCGATGTGATTCCTCTTCGACGGACAATCGAGAACTTCATTTGGAGATTAATCGAAGCGGTGGAACAGGACGGTGCACGTTATCCGATCTAGATTTTTATTTCTTAAATCGAGTTTCTTAAAAATTCAGATCCACCTTGCAATCAGCAAATTGACCTAAAAAGTACACCTTTTTGCTAGCTTTTGCTTTATTCAATTCATCTTTTTCGGAGAAAAGAAGATTTTTCTTCCATTAACTTTAATCTTCGACCGTGATAAGCTCTGCTTGTCGGAGGCATGTAATCCCGGTTAAATATAAAATTCAACGAAGCATTTAGTTCATATGACCGCGAACTAAGTAGTCCAGAATATGCGGCTAATACTTTTTGCTGGCAGAACTGCAATGTTTGTAATCGCAAGACACGGTACATTGAATTTGTCACGCAGTCGCGCAGTTCATCTCCTGATGTTGTCCATTACTGTATTAGTCGTCATTTAAATAACCCTGAGCTGCCACTCTGGGCGCACATATTACAATATTCATATATGTACAGAGTTATGCAATGTATAAAAAATAATTGAGAACAGAACAGAGTTCCAAAATCAGTGTCAGCTCACGAGAGATCACGGCATTTCTGTCCCGAAATTTTGATTCGTTTGTGCAGCGACTAAAGCCGAGATCCTGCAAGTTGGGTCGGGAAATCCTAGCCGTCTCTGGCCGCCTGTTGGTCGCGCAGCGTTAACTTTGTAGCGGCCATCGGCACGTACAATAAAACAGTTGACGTGCAAATAGTCGGGTCGGTTTGATGAGGCGAGCGACAGCGAAGCTATTTTTGATAAAGCAGTTTCCAACGCGTGCAATTACAATGTTTTAGACAATGCGTGTCTCGTCCTTCGGAATCTTTCGTTTCCGGCCTCAATAGCAAATGTTGGTATCATAAACACCCGAGTTTCTGAAGGGTCGCTCCGACCGAGGTCCGAGAGCCCACAGCTGGCCGCGGTATGTGCCTCACGGGCCCGAAGAAAAACCCGCTATTATCACAAAACCTCCACGGTCACGCTTAGCATTCCCGAAAAAGTGCGCCTCGAGCGCAAGGAACAAGAGGGGTAATCAGGCCCAAGGAAGATACCTGATTGGTCAGCGATTCTTTTGGATGTCCTTTTTGGACAGCAAATTTTTCCACACAGGACACGCCCTGCAGAGTTTTCCCCAGAACGATTGCGGAAAACGCAGGGTCAGAAACTCCTGAGACGCACCGAGATACAGGTCTCCATTGGTAAAATAAAGTACCTCGAATCCGATAACTTGTCTCGAATCATCTAAAGAGCACGCGAACCACAAGTCCCTTCAAGTTTAACCCTTTGAGTGTTCCCAAATATTAATATATAATATTTGTTTAAAAAGTGCGCGCATTAACACTAGAACTAGATGCCGTGTCAAAATGACGGATTTAAAGTTTTTTAATCTACGAGCGCTGACGAGACTGTGAAAACGCATGCACGGAAGATCGTTTAATAAATAACTTTTTCTATATAGATTGCGGCGCATAACTATAGCACCACTAACATTTTTTATATTTTCGACCTGTAAGAAAATAATTCGGAAAAGCCAATAATATGGTATGACAGAGGAGTATAAATAATGGATTCTAGTTGATATTGATTGAAGTTGTATACATATACAGTGACTCCCAAAAATATTCGGACACTAGCTATAACTAACTTTACGACTTGATAATTCCTTTGTTAATGAAGCAATCGTCCCGGGAATTGTTTCTAGCAATAAAAGATCTATTAATGTTGAAAAACATAAATAATTTATTTGAAAAATGTACATAAATTCCATAATAAAAATTAGTAAAAGAAATAATGTACCATTTTTGGCTCACAAAAATATTCGGACAATATTAATTTTTCAATTTAGATAATGTAATTTAGCATTACAACATTTGTTTAATACTTCGTGGCATAACCATCTTGTTTAAGAACATGTCTTAACCTGTTTGGCATATTGTTTGTAATTTTTTTTAAATATTCAACAGTTATATTCGACCACTCAGTTGCAAGTCTTTGTTTTAATTCAGCTATCGATGTAATTGGGGTTTTTCGAATTTTTCTATCCAATTCATCCCATAAATTCTCGATAGGATTAAGGTCCGGTGATTGGGGCGGCGAATGAAGAATTTTGGGACAGCGGTATAATACAAATTCTTGCACAATACGTGACTTGTGCTTGGGGTCGTTGTCTTGGTAAAACTTAGAAGTATTATTAAGCCCCATCTTTTCAGCACTTTGAATGAGATTATTTTTGAGTATATTTAAATAATGATTTTTGTCCATGATACCGTCAATAAACACTAGGTTACCGACTCCATATGACGAAATGCAACCCCAGACCATTACGCTGTCTCCGCCGTGTTTCGCTGTACCTCTTGTATTTTCAAAATTAAACTCTTTATTCGCTTTCCGCCGCACCATAGTTCTTCCGTCGGAATTGTACAGATTGAATTTGCTTTCATCAGCAAATATGACATCCTTCCACCACGTCTCAGCCTTAGAAATTAGCTCTCTTGCAAAGGTTTTTCGTTTATTCCTATTCTTTTCGTTGATAAATGGTTTCTTTCTAGCTACTCTTCCATTGTAACCAGCTTGCCTCAGCACTCTCCGAACTGTTTCGGCTGAAACATTTTTGGAGCTTTCGCCTAATAGTTCACTAACTAGTTTTGGAGCACTTAAGCGCGGATTTTTTTTCACTTTCCGAATAATTTTGCTTTTCTCCCTCGTACATAAGAGACTTGGTATTCCAGTTTGCGGAATAGAATCAATGCGATTCTCAATATAAAATCGTCGACAGATATCTGCAGCAGTACTCTTACTTATACGAAGCATTGCACTAATTTCGCGATAGGCCTTTCCGTTTTCTCGATGACAAATTACAAGCTGTCGCACATCGAAACTCGTATTCTTTCCTTTGCGACCCATTTTGAACGAATTCACATTTACTACTGACAGTAGTGAGGTGACATGGACATCTAATGGTCCACGAGATTCTGTTTATAAACAAACGTTTTCCCGATCTTCGAATATCGCGTCCCCAGAAGGCGATTGCCAGAGAAATATAATACGTGTCCGAATATTTTTGTGAGCCACAAATGGTCCATTATTTCGTTTAATAATTTTTATTATGAAACGTATGTATATTTTTCAAATAAATTATACATGTTTATCATCCTTAATAAATGTTTTATTGCTGAAAACAATTTCCAGGGCGATTGCTTTATCAACAAACGAATTATTAAATCATAAAGTTAGTTGTACCTAGTGTCCGAATATTTATGGGAGTCACTGTAGATGTGCCATTTTGGTGGAGGCACACTTATGGTGTGGGGTGCATTCTCCAGCAGTGGCAAGTTCAGTTTAGCTTTTTCAACTGCACGAATGAATATTGTGGAGTATATTGGAATACTTCAAAATCATGTAATGCCGTTTATTCATCCAAACGGTCATGATTCATGGACTTATCGATAAGATAATGCTCCAATTCACAAAAGTCGACAAACTACAGCATGGTTTGAAACGTTTGATATCAATGTATTGAAATGGCCTGCATGCTTCCCAAATCAAAAACCAATCCTAAATCTGTGGGGTATCATGGTACGGCATGTTTATAAAAATAATCAACAATTTTCAAACATTTTGGAGCTAAAAACAGCTGTTGTTGAAGCGTGGAATGATATTACTGAAGAAACTTTGAAAAAACTAGTTAACAGTATGAACAATCATGTTTTTGAGTTAATACATAAAAAAGGAGGGTGGACATATTGTTACTGACGACTGACGAAAAGAGTCGTATTTTCTGAGAGCACGTGGCTGGTGCACACCGCGACAGAGATTTATGTAAAAGACTAGAAAACCGAGCGTACCTGTGTCGCGCGAAAGACTTTGCTCTTTCCGTGGGCGGTGTTTTATTTTCCGAGAAACTGTTTCCCTTGATACTTGTGGATGGAAAAAATTGTGTTATGTGTACTATCAAAAGTGAGAATACTTCACCTCGCCTGTGACAAAATGTGGAAAATACAAAGCAGATACTGTTGTTTAACGTTTCTACGTACAAACAGATTTATATTATTTATTAATTGCATAATCGAAGCAGCCAAGCGATGGGGGGGGGGGGGAGAAATCACAGCGGGCAGAATTATAATAAATCAGCATACGGGATGGATATAACGATTTTTGATATTTCGCGGTCGGTTAAATTAAATTAAATAATTCGCGGCTAAAACTTGTTGCTCTGACGCAATAGCGAAGAGAAGCGAGGGTGGTGACGACACGAACGTGAAAGCTACCAGCAAAACCGGGGGTAATGTAGAACAGAAAATGAGGAAGAGACGAAGATAAAATTCCATCGTGAGGATAACTAGCTCTCGAGCTTCGCTGTCGGTTTCTACGTGCAATATTGCTTTTCATTAGAAGTGACAAAAAAATGTGACCGTGACCCTACGTGACATTAAATCTTAAACACGGTACCCTTTCATTTTCAAGGTATATAAACCCGTTCATTTTCATTCTTTTTGGTGCAGTAGCGGTTCAGTAATCGTGCAGTCATGTCGCGTTACACGCATAAGAGTCAATTCTAGTGAGATCGGGTTAAAGTCCCTTTCGAATCAAAACGTAACCTTATAGATTGCGTTAGTTCGGTATATATTCTATTTGGCATTCAACAATCGCTCTCTGACCCCGCATTGCCAGTGCGTCAAAACCGTGCGTCGTAGGTAACAATTTCTCCAATTTTACACTTACTACATTCATTCGCGACACAAACAACAACACTTGTAATTATTTCAATTCAGAATATACAGGGTGAGTCACCAATGTCATTTTTTTGGAGATATCAAGGTCACCTTGACTTTTTTAAATGGAACCACCCTTTTTTAAACACCTACAATGATAGTCCCTTTCATTAGGAATTCAGTGACTATAATTAGTCCAAGGTCATTCAAGGTCAAGGACAGAAAAAACGTATAAAACTAAAATATGGAAGACATAATTACCGGAAAGAACGTACCTGACTCAAGTTGGTCAGAAGCCAAAAGGCAGGAATGGGAACTTCTTGACACAAAAGTGCAAAAGGCAATAATCTTGTCGATTGATAGAAAAATGCTAATGCATCTCCTAAATTGTAAAACTTCAAGAGAGATGCTTGATAAATTAACATCGATATACGGGAAGGATACCGAACAAAAGAAGTGTGCACTGCTACAAGAATTTTTCAACTATTCTTTCGTAAAAGAGAGTGATATAGCAACACACGTGAGCACCCTTGAAAATCTGCCTTGTAGATTACATTCATTAAATCAAACGATAGATGACACAATGCTAATCACAAAAATACTAGCCACGTTACCTGCTCAATACGTACATTTCGCTAGTGCTTGGGATTCCACGCCATTAGCAGAAAAAACGTTAAGTAATCTTATAGCTAGATTGCAACTTGAGGAAAACCGGTTAAAATTAGAGGAAACCGCGCAAGAAAATCTGACCTTCAAGTCGTCAATTAAAAAATGCTACAAATGTAATGGTCTTAATCATATAGCAAAGTATTGTAGGCAAAAATCAGCAGAACGTAATTATTTCAAAGACAGAATCGAGGAAAAACCTAAAACAAATACGGGAAATCACTCAAGAAATAATCAGAGGTGCAGTATCTGTAAAAAAACCAACCACGCTGAGAGAGATTGTTATTTTAGGAAAAATAAAACTGCAGCAACAGGTAGATATACTGATGAAAAGGTATGTTTCTTTGTTAATAATAATATAAAAACGAATGGATGGGTAATCGACTCAGGAGCTTCAAATCATACGATTAACGATATTAATCAGCTAACAAACGTAAAAATCGTTAATAACGACATTTCTACCGCAAAAAAGTCCGTAAAAATGGAAGGTAAATGCATAGGTGAAGTCGTAACTGAGAACTGTATATTAAAAAATGTAATATTAATTCCAGAGGGATCACTTCAAATTCCTTGAAGGATCACGAAGTCAGAACGGGCTGTACGTCATAGACATGAAAAAAACAAACACCTTGGAAAGTCTGTTGACAACAAACAGAGACACCATACAATGGCACCGAAAATTAGGACACCTCAGCTTCGCAAACATGCAAAAACTAATAAATATAAGCGAAGGTATGAATTCAATATCTAAATTCAATAATAATCCGGAAATTTGCGATATATGCATAAAGGCTAAGCAAACACGCAATCCATTTAACGGAGAGAGAGATAGAGCGTCGAAACCTTTGGAAATTATCCATACAGACGTATGTGGTCCCATAGAACCCACCACTTGGGATGGGATGAAATACTTTATAACTTTTCTCGACGACTTTACTCACTTTGCTGCCGTTTTTCCCATAAGGGGTAAACACGAGGTAACCGAAATAGTAAAATCATACTTAAAACAGTGTCAAGCAAAATGGGAGAGGAAAGTAGTAAAACTAAGGTGCGATAATGGCAGAGAATACGCCAACAAAGAATTACAGGATTGGTGCAAAAATAATGGAACAATCTTAGACTTTACAGTACCGTATTCGCCGCAGCTAAACGGTAAAGCAGAAAGGCTGAATCGTACTATTTTAGAAAAAGCTCTATCGTTAGATTCAAAAATAAATAAAGTAATGTGGGGTGAAGCAGTTCGAACGGCAATATATCTAATAAATAGAAGTCCTACAACTACAAGCGATAAAACGCAAGCAGAAAATTGGATAAAGAAAAAACCTGATCTTACTAATTTACAAATCTTTGGCTGTGACGCCCACGCAAAAGAACTGGGATATTTAAAGAAATTAGACGAAAGAAGTAAAAAATATACTATGGTAGGATATTCCACCAATGGATACCGCCTATGGGACGAATATAAAAAAAGAATAATAATTGTAAGAGACGTAATATTCAATAATACCAGCGAAACTGAAGAGGAGCCAATTAACGAAAGTAAAACCTCAAGAGCAATAATTAGGACAGAACACAATGAAATTAATGATGTACTGAATACGCTAGAATATTGTCCTACTAACAAGCAACTTGCAGACTTACTAACAAAACAGCTAAGTAATGTAAAATTCGAACAATGTAAAAATAATCTAGTATGTACGATATAACTGTTGTTTACATAAGTATAGTTTAGGATAAGTATTGTTGTTAAAAGAAGAAAAAAGTAAACAAGTGTTTCCTCTGCAATAATCACAAGAACTTACAGTTAAGAGGAAGTGTTTATATATACACATATATACTTGTAACTGTAAGCTATCGATAAGGTAGAAATCAATGTAATACCTGTCTAACGACATCTATACAATTATAAACATAATACTGACACGCGTCTGAACAGCGCACACGCGTTGACCTGATCAGTCGCTCTAGGACCTTCCTACTATAAACATACTTAAAAGTAAGACTACGTTGTTGTACATTCACATCCACTGCCATATCCTTATACCTAATTATAACAGAGACACGATATAACTGTTTAATACGAGTTTGCATAAAATTGCCCTAAATTGCTTGTTCGAATTTTTTGAAACTGGAACACTATCGATATTGAAAATTAATCGAATTGTTAAAGTTTCTTTGATTTCAAGAAATATACCTATTTCAGTTTGTTACAAGTTTAATAGATGCTTATTTATAGCGGACACAATATTTGATGATCGTTTAGTTTTCAACCGAGTGCGGGAATCGCACGGAATTTTGTATTCTGGAAAAATATCCTTCGAACCCTTTAATAAATTACTTGGTTGAGAATGATTGATGTTATTGTTGAGGTTGAGATGTTCCGGGGTATTCGGGGAGACACTTGGTACGCGTAGTGTAAACTACATTTATTCATAACGATATGCACTCCATAGCATAACACGAAAGGTAAACGATCGATAGCAAACACAAGACAAACATCTTCACGAGATGCGAACTTGTTTTTCCCGCCGCGCCAGCTCGTGCACGTTCGGCCGCGCTCGGCTGGGCATGCGCGTGACCCCAACAGTTATTTCCCAGAAATCATGTTTTTAAAAAAGTAATTGTGACGTCACGCGACGTGTGCGTAGTTTTAAGTCATCATATTGTTTTGTATTATATTGTTCTATACTCACAGCCGCTAAGTACACAACCATTGTAACACAAACACGATAGAACATAAGAACAATCCGATAGTTGAGTTACCAATCCACCTTACCATCACACGCACCTTCCCGCTAAACACCTCACCCTAAACCGCGCGACGACGATCGATAGTACGTCATCGCGTCCAGCGATCCCCACTCCGAGCGTTAATGCCTCCTACTCCACCATTCATTCATGCCCAGACTCACCCCCGCTCCACTGACCCACTCCGAACCGAAGGAGCCGAGTGTGGCCCATAATTAATTGATTAGTTCGTTCTGTCCTGAACTCCACCGCAAGACGACGTCTCTTGAAGCTCTTCCGCCTTCCCATTCCACGTCTTATTTCAAGCTTTGCAATTTCTTTCGCGTACTATAATTAAACCATAAGTGCAAGGTGTATATATACACAGTTTCGTTATATTAAATAATCATTATATTAACCACGTCTCGATTTAATCAAATCCCCACCATACGTCGTATCTGATTTCGCCAATTGTCATTTCCGATATCCGTATTAAATCTGTGTTCTCTTCCGTACGTCTGCAGCCTATCAGTGGCTCGGTACACCCTCCGAGAAAACAGATTGTTTATTGAACTGAATCTGTGTTCTTATCCGTACCCTCGTAGCCCACCAGTGGCCCGGTACGCCTTCGAGAACCAGATTTTTCCATTGATTTCGTAGTTGTTTTAGTTCGCGTACATTGTTCTATTGAGAAATCACATGCCTCGTCGCGCTGGCCGGAAATATCAGCTGCGGAAGCTCGCCCGTGAGTACGGCCTAGCAGCGGCAGGTCAGGACCAGTTCGTGCGGTTGCTGGGCGCGGAAGGGGCCCTGACGATCGCCCGCGTAACTAATTTTTCCGGGAAAGTGCGCGTCGTGACCGGTCAACGAGAGCAGATCCCCTGGAGGCCGCCCGCCCGGATCACGCTGGCTCCTGTCGACCGTAGCCGAGAGAGGGCCCAGTCTCAGCCCGCCGAGCACCCAGAGGAGCCTCTTCCACGGGACGACCAGCGTCCGCAACACCGAGCTTGAGCAACACGACCAGCGAGCATCGTCCGAAGGAGACTAGCCCGGTGAGAGTCAGCCGAAGGGGTTTGGTCCGCCGAGTGTCGGCCAAATATTACGCGGGTCCGAAAGTCTCGTGTCCCGAGGCAGACACGGTTATACTCGCCGTGTGGACTCAAAAGCTGAACTATTATTATTGGCGTCCTGTCCGCGACCTCGTGATTCGCGCGATCGACCGCGGGACGTAAAAATGTTTAATTTTAATTTTAATTTTAATGTCTACTTTGAATGTTATAATAAATATTAACAATAACAATAAAATATTGCTTTATTCATTAAAATTTATTTTATTTTAATTAACATTTATGAACATCTCTAAGACGTCTAAAAGATGTCTAAAAGACGTCTTACAGTCGTACAGTTTTGTAACAAAGACGTTCTAGAGACGTTCTAGAGACGTTCGGGAGACGTTCGTAGGACTTTCAAGACGTCTTTAAGACGTCTGTGTGCTATCTGGGTGGTGAGACAACAATGCGATGGAAAGAATACTTAATTAACGCGCTCGATATTGACGTTCGTTTTAGCAACATCTTTTAATCTGTTACAATTTGTTAAACGGAAGACGTCTTCTTACGAAATGTGAGAAACATACGGTTACAGAAGCGTGAAGAATTTCTCTCTGAATAGTACGATGCATTATAATATCGAATGACTAGGTGTGCAAAATTAATTTGATTTTTCTTTTTGCACAAATGAAATCCTGATTGCCTCACACGCGCGACAATTTCAGCGAACGTCTCTGTGAATTCATTGACGGAAAATCAAATAAAACAAATGGATAGCAAATAAAGCAATATTATTTTCAACATTCGTAACACGATCGTTATTACACAGTTTAAATAAAATAGTATTTTGAAAGAGAAGTGAAGGTTCAATGAGTGAATTGCTTTATTGTTCAAATCAAATGCTCTGAGCTTTCGCGAACGTGGATTTATCGAAATAATAAAAAATGCTTTATTCTCGAAGTATGCAAACGATTTGAAATAAAATGAATCGTTTATTGCAATAATATTTTGATCTGGCTTTAGAGCAGAGCTGCCTAGACGCACCTGTTGCTGTTCCTCAATAATCGACGCAGAAAAGACGCAGAGTGTGAGTGGGGGGCAAAGGGCGAACGGTACAAGTTCTGCCACAACTTGATTTATCAACGAGTCGGGCTCGAGGAATGCTTAGAGGTGCATTATGAAATAGAAGAGTCCTTAAACAATTACCCTGAACAACTGAAAATATTTTTAGAATAGTATATTTTGTACACTATATGGAAAACGGTAAAAATATCACGAGAAGTACTGGCTTGAGTGCAAAAAGGTGCTTCTAGGAAGATTTTAGTTAAAAGAACACCTCCACGTCAATATATTCAATTTCTTCGTTTTGTGTATCCTTTAGGTCAGATTTTTCCTGCAAAGAATGTGGCCACGGTCGACACATACCTAAGGCTCCCTCGTAACAAACTGTGCATACTGCGTTTTTTCAGCCACATTCTCGAGCGGTATCGTTTTCCATTCAGCCGGGATGCAAACGATTCGATCGGAGGAGTTCGAGAACTTAATGAAATCTGTTGGGGCGAAAGATGCATACGTGCGTTGCACTGCTACCTGGTGATTCCGTTTCCACTCCCTATTCGATGATAGTGTTGTACCAGTATTACAGCGTCGTGTAATGTATAAAACTGTAACGACCAAAGACATACAATCTGTCACCGTAATATTCGGACACTGCTAAAAAGACTACTTTTTAAAAATTGGATTAAACGACCTTAATGTTTTTAAGATATCAGAAGAATTAATGTCCTGAAGTAACACAAATTTTTTTAAAAAATTGCAATTATTTTTTTTTTTATTTTTTTTTCGTAGAGAAAAATCTCAGTGTTACTTTTTATTATTTTTCTTTACTCGGGCCTGTCTTGAATATTTAACAACTGCATTTGGTAAATATTTGTCATGAACACGAAATTTTCATTTCTCATTGGAAAATTTCTAGACAGAGAAAATCTGGGTCGTATTTCTTCTTACTTGATCGTTCCGAGGTACTTCCTCGGATAAATAAATTCCTTGTTTTCCCAGCACGTTCTTGTGCAACTCAAGTGTTTTATTTTGCATCATTATTCTAGTACCATTATTCCGTGAATGCGTTTGCACAGTCTCGTCAGCGATCGTAGATTAAAAATCATTTAATCCGTCGTTTTTACACGGCATCTAGTTTTAGTATTAATGCACGAACTATTTAAACAAATCGATATTTGAGAACACTCAAAGGGTTAAATTGAACATTGAACAATATTTATCTGTACAATTTTCGTGTAGAATGAATTGTTTCCACTATTTACTTCGAGTAATGTCCTCCGTTCGACCACAGATCACAATTTCAGAAGTTTAAGAAAGAGTGGTCGGTTTATTTTGAAAAACTTTGTTGAGTAGCTAAATTGTTCACTGAAAAAACAGAACGTCTTGACAATTTTTCTGTGGTACGAACAGTTTCCTTGAAATGGAGTCGTACACATTAGCACAGATTCCAATTTCAGGAATGCAAAAATATTAGCAGGGGATTGAAATTGCGTGTCGATCCGTCTCGATCACGATTTCTGAGTCATATGCGACGCATTACGAATTTCGCATTTACCGTGACGTGGTTCCCGCAGGTTGATTGAAATTATTCGGCGTGTCTTTCCCCGTTGCTTCGCAATTGTCAGGATTCTTTATGCGAACGCACTATTTCTTGACGCCCTATCAGTGGCCCATTCAGTCTAAGGGCATTTTTTACCATCTTATCCGGCTATACGCTTTGAATAGTTATGGACCCGACTTCATTGTTACAATGCAGATTATTATCTCCATAACTGTCGCAAAGATCAGTACCATGACTGTCAACATTTTCGTCCCCACTACTGGGGAATCCCCCTTGATATCAGTCAAGCGGTATCCATGTTAAAGGATTGGTTTGAATAGAAAGAGACGCGTGGAGATGTGTAACAGAAAAAGATTGAATGGATATATTTAGAAAAAGAATTACAGTATTCGGTCTGCTTAAACCATGTCCGCACGGTTCAGTTCCTTTGCTGAGACTGACTGCCTTGGTGTCCTAGCGTTTTCACCAGTCTAGGCTTTTTACCTGCTTGTCATAAAAACCTTGTCCTTGGGTATTTCCCAAGTCCTGCCATCCTGACCATTTGGACATAGCAAAACTTTCCTTTTTGCCAGATGGCGAGTTTTCTTAAAAAGTAAGAATTACTTTAACACCCTCCTTAAAACTCGACATCTTTACAATCAATGTTTTTCAATGTCTTGCTTATTTCTAAGACCTAGTCTATGTCGTAAATACTCAAATCTCGGTTTTGGTAGTGCCTTTGTAAAAAGGTCTGCAAGTTGTTCTTTCGTACTTACATACATTACATCAATTTCACCTGTATCATACAAGTCTCGTATAAAATGGTATTTAACATCGATGTGTTTACTTCGCTGATGAAATATTGGATTTTTGATAAGTTTCAATGCGCTCGTATTGTCTATTTTTAAAACATAGTTTGCGTTTTCTATTTTACAATCGTTCAGTATTTTTTTAAGCCAGATTATTTCTTTCGCACCCAAGGCTGCACTGATATACTCAGCTTCTGTAGTTGATTGAGCTACACACTGTTGACGCTTGGTTTGCCATGTAATGGCCGCATCCGCATACTTGCATACTATACCTGACGTCGATTTTCGAGTATCTCTATCGCCCGCATAATCAGCATCACTAAATGCTTCGAGATTACCTTCTCTAGTGTACAATAAGCCCATTTTTATGGTGCCTTTAAGGTAACGCAAAATTCTTTTGACTAATTGCCAATGATGTTCGCTCGGTTTTTCTAGATTTCTCGCTGCTATATTTATGGCAAAACTAATATCGGGTCTACTAGTGGTTTGCAAAAACATCAAACTACCTACTGCTTCTCTGTAAGGAGCTTTACAACAATTATTGTTTATGATTTCGTTCCAGTTTGTCTCTATAGGTGTAGACACAGGATTTGCCTCGGTCAAATTAAATTTTTCTAATATACTTTCGATATATTTGCTCTGATGAATAAATATCTCTCCACTATTTAGTCTGTAAATTTCGATTCCAAGGAAATGTTTCACTTCTTTTGTACTTGTAATTTTGAATTCATTATGTAAATCACTGAATAATTTGTCAATTAGAGATTCTTCCGTAGCTGCTACAAGACCATCATCTACATATACAGTTAAAAACATTAGTTTGTCGTTTTCTGTATAAATGTAGAAACACGGATCTGCTTTACTCTGTTTAAAATCTAACTCTGTAATATATTTTGTAAAACGTTCTGTCCAACATCTGGGAGATTGTTTAAGACCATATAAACTTTTTATTAATTTACATACCCGATTAGTACCGTCAGTAAAGCCTTCAGGTTGTTTCATGTAGATACTCTCTTTTAGTTTACCGTACAAAAATGCAGTTTTTATGTCGAACTGCCCAAGATACATATTATTTCGCGCAGCAGTGCTCAGCATTAATCGAATTGTATCAAAGCGTGTAACAGGACTAAAAGTTTCTGTATAATCTATACCCTCCTTCTGTGAATATCCTTTTACAACAAGACGCGCTTTGTAACGTTCCGAATTATCCGAGTTAATCTTTTTAGTAAAAACCCATCTACTGTTTATAACCCTTTGCTTTTCTGGTTTCTCTACTAGTTCCCATGTTCTATTTTCTTGTAATGAATTCATTTCGTCTATCATAGCTTCTTTCCAGAAATTTTTCTTTTGAGAGTTTATGGCTTCTTTAAAATCAGTTGGTATTTTATCTGCTAAATATGTGAGTGGACACCCATAATAATCAGGTCGTCCAATTGTTCGTCTATTACGCAATTGTCTTTCATCCTCATTAATTACAGTTGGCTGTTGTACCAACTCATCTTCGCTCTCTACATCCATAAATTCATCATCATCACTCTGTTCGCTAACACTCGCTTCCCTTTCAGTAACATTTATCGGCACATTCGTAACTTCTGGTGTTACTTGTTCGGGTTTAAATTTTACATCGCGACTTAAAATTACATCTCTCGCTTTTGGTACATAAACACGGTATCCTTTGCCTTCTTCTAGATATCCTACCAAATATCCCTTTTTCCCTTTCGGATCTAGCTTTCTTCTCTTCTCTTTAGGTATATGAACAAAGCACTCGGTACCAAAAATTTTAAGGTTCTTTATATCTGGCGATTTTTCGTACCATAATTCATACGGTGTTTTATGGCTTACTTTCGTCGGACCCGTCTTATTAATAACGTATACTGCGGTATTCATGGCTTCGGCCCATAAAAACAAGGGTAAATTAGTTTTTGAATATAGCATCGAACGACCGGCCTCTACTATGGTTCTATTTTCCCTTTCAGCGACACCGTTCTGTTCAGGAGTGTATGGAACATTTATTGTATTTTTAATTCCTTTATTACTCAAAAATTTCTCTATTTCTTTATTTTTAAATTCTCTACCTCCGTCGTTATGAAGTTCTTTAATGTTGCTACCAAATTGATTTTCAATTTCTGAACAAAAGGCTTTTAATTTATCGATTACTTCTGACTTGTGCCGTAAGAAGTAGATTTTCGTAAATTTTGAAAAATCATCCTTAAAAATAAGAAAATACTGTTTTTTCCCTAATGACTCTACCTCCATAGGTCCACATACATCCGCATAAACGATTTCGCGTGGTTTAGTCGCGCGCTCAAGTTTATTGTGGAAACTCGACCGATGCTGTTTCCCGTACGCACAGCCTTCGCAGAAAAAAATCGTTGTATGCAACATTTAAATTTAAATTCTTTAGGAATTCTCTTACGTGTCTAACGTTTTGATGACAAAGCCTCTCATGCCATACTTGCAGCGTGTCCGATTTTGACTCTATTTTGTTTCCTAAATTACAAACTAGCGGTACTACAATGCGCATATCTAGTTTATACAGATTTCCCATATCTGACCCTTTCGCGATTATTTCCCCATTTTTTACAAACATGCATTCTTTTCCTAGTTTCGAAATACTAAAATCTATTCCCTTTTTTGCAACAAATTTAACCGAGAATAAGTTTCTTCTCATTTCCGGTACGTACAAAACACCGTGCATTGTTGCTGGTAGCCATTTGCCGTTAACAAAAGTCTCTATTTCTACCTTTCCTCTTCCGCACGCATACATAAATTTTCCGTTGCCAATTTCGATCTTTACCTTTTCGTCGTATTTCTCGAGGACACTGAACCATTCTTGTCGACCTGTCATGTGCTCTGATGCTCCTGAGTCGATGATCCATATATCGTCGTTGTTCGATCCCTTGCAGACAAAAGTACCGTGAATCCTCGCATTTCCGGCCGTAACGCAAGCGAGGATATTACAGCTGCACGGAGCATGCTCTTTCACCCAAAAATACACATGCGTGACTAAAGCCCTTTTCCGATTTTTGTCCGTCCTTCGACTAATCACGAAGAATGCTAATCCTTGAGTTGCCGCACGCGAGGCGCTTGAGGATTCGAGCTGATGGCATTGGAAAAGTGGCCATAAGTCAATCCGTGCGACCCTCATACCGTGTACCGTCCGCGAGGTACTTGAGGGTTCCGGATTCGGACACAGCGGGCCTTATGGCCCACTACACGCGGCGGACAAGGGGTCGTAAATCCTCTTCCGCACGACGCGAGGCACGCTCGGGTTGCGCTACAACCCCAATAACCGTGTCTCTGGGTTTCGTCAAACGGACGAAAACCAGAGACAGTAAACGCACATTTTTTCCAGCCCTTGGTCTTCGTCACCGGACCTCGGCCAAGGGGCAATAAATTAGCTGCTAGCCACTTGGCTAGCACGGCGTACATGGGCCACTTAGGCCTTCGTCGCGCTGCTCCGGGGTCCCATAAATCGCGCATTTTGGGAATTCTCCCTTATTGACTTGAGGTGGGGACTTCCTCCTCCACCGGTGAGGGCTGTTTCAGAAGAATCTCCGCCCTCAAGTCAAATCAACGAATGGGGATGATTCTCCCCCCGAAAGCGGGCCCATGGCCAAAAAATCGCGTCACCACCGAGGTGACGAGTAAGCGGGCCTCGGAGCAGAGCGGCAGAATCGGCAAAGTTCGCATCCGAAAAAGTCAGCTTCAGAATCAGAGTCAGTAATCGCGCTATACCGTACCACCGCTACAATTCATTGTATCCAATTTAACTAGTCACCCAAGGTTAGTTCGGCCGGTGACAGGGCATTTGTCAAGTTTAAAATAAATTCTATTTGACACAAACGCGCGCATAATTTCTTCGTGAAAACGAACAGCCCAACTTTCCAGTCGTTCTCCGCTGACGTTGTACTACTTCCTAGTAGGCCTAGTTTGTGTGTTGTCTCGTTATCTCCATGTAGATCTTGATTTTTAGATTTCCAATTCCCTTTGTTATTGTCCTTCCGATTATTTTGGAAACAATTTTTGCTCGTGTGGCCTTTCCTTTTACATATGAAACATCTAAAGCAATCTTTCTTTAAATGTCCGGGTTTTCCACAGTTAAAACAGCTTGTCGATTTCTTTGGATCTCCTTTGTAGTTATTACCCCTTGTTACCAGTGCTACTGACGTATCTTGATGCTCTTCGTATTCATCCCATCTAGACTCTTCCGTTATTAGTCTAGTAGTAAGGCTGTCCAAAGTTTTCTTTTTCTCGTCCACAGAATCCCACGCACTATGGAAATGATTGAATTTTCTTGGTAGTGTCGTTAAGATTCGAGTGATTAGCATTTTTTCTCCAACGTCACCTCCAAGGGCTTTCATTTTCGCTGCTAACTGCTCCAATTTTGATAAGTTCTGAGCTACACTTTCAGATTCTTCCCACTTAAAGTTAAAGAACTGCTTCTGAACCATGCCTAAATTTTCGTCTGACTTCATGTCGTATACTGCATTCAATTTCTTCCACATTTCATACGCTGTTGTGCAACTTAGAAGTAAATCTAGTGGCTTCTTTTCTACTGCTGTGACAATCAATCTTCTTGCAGTTTTATCTGCCTTCTGGAATCGTTTGTTGTCAGCATCTGAATTTGCTGCTAGATGAATCAACGTACCGTCACACACGGCGATTACGTCGTCATCTTCCTCCAAAAGTGTAAGCATAACAAAACGCCACTGGAGCCAGTTGTCTTTACCACGCAACTTCTCGATTTTCACACTTTTTGATTCCATATTTTCTATATTGTTCGTCACACTGCTTTTTATTTACTTTACGTTGCACTATATCACTTATTTCACGTTTCTATCAGACACTTCGCGGATCTGGGCCCATAACCTGTTAAAGGATTGGTTTGAATAGAAAGAGACGCGTGGAGATGTGTAACAGAAAAAGATTGAATGGATATATTTAGAAAAAGAATTACAGTATTCGGTCTGCTTAAACCATGTCCGCACGGTTCAGTTCCTTTGCTGAGACTGACTGCCTTGGTGTCCTAGCGTTTTCACCAGTCTAGGCTTTTTACCTGCTTGTCATAAAAACCTTGTCCTTGGGTATTTCCCAAGTCCTGCCATCCTGACCATTTGGACATAGCAAAACTTTCCTTTTTGCCAGATGGCGAGTTTTCTTAAAAAGTAAGAATTACTTTAACAATCCACGCTCGGCGACCGAACCAGCGAAATGACACCAAACGCGATATAATTACGATTACAATTACTCGTGTAATAAACGATTCAAGTCTCAGGCGTGAAAAGGTCGACGAATGTAAACAAAGGAGAAGCAAAGTGTCGAAGCGTCGAACATCAGTCCCTTTTTGTCTTTAAATCGCTATCCCTCTCTACGTTCGGGACATTACATAGAATGTAGCACTTCTACTAGAACTGTCGCTCGGCAGACCCGACAATATGTCTGTTATGGAGATACCCCTGTAGTTTACAAAGACTGAAGTGGTTTCGGTAACGATCTCCGCTAACGTTCAGCCCGTGATTCCACCCAGAGTACCCCAACAAGCTCCGGTACCGTCGAGGGAAAGTCGACACGACGCGACACGACGCCTCACGTTACAATTCGTTCAACTTTTCCTCGTTCTACTGACAAAACAAAAGACACTCATTCGATTTCAGCCAACCATTCGTCTTTCTTCTTGTTTCATGCTCGAACCGGGAGCCCCATTGAACAACCTGTTGGCCCACGGAATCTCGCTTCAAGCATGATCCGAATAGCCTCGAGATCCAGTTTGATTGATATTGATCCTCCCGTATCACTGTTTTACTCTATATTTGTTCAAGATCGATTTCATTAGATCAGTTTCTTATTAGTTCATGGTATGTCAATATGTTCCATGGAGCAACAGTGCTTTATGTAAGGTAATTAACAAGAGAACCGTTCTAGATTGTAGATGTATAAATAGTAGACGGTGGGCTTTATAAATTTATGATAAACATGAAGAGGTGAAGTTGAAAACAAGATTATAATTTCAATAATTGTAGGATTAAGAATAAAAAGTGACTGATGTGTGTTGCCTTATAAAAATTACAAGAGTGAATTTATTTAGGCGTTGGATAACTTGAAGTATACGCTTCGTTTCTGTGGCTACAGTAGCAGAACGATTCGTATTCCTTTATTTTTATTTTTAAACGTGGTGGCAACCACCCCTGAGATAGGACAGTACATTGCACCCCCCGGTCCCAATGGCGGTGGTGGGGTTTATAACTTCGCCCACCCTGCAGTGGGGACCGACCAGCACTGTTGTGACGTTCCACAGCGCAGCAGCTTGCCATCTCGTTCAGAGGGAGTCCCGCTCTCTCTCCCTCTACGACGCCTTCTTCTGCGACATTACTGTGTCGCACGAGGAGAACGCTTGCTACGGGGAAAACGTACTGTAATGAAGTGGGTGCGCCTCACGATCGCGTTCCGTAGATACTCGGTCGGATAGGCGTTAGAATTAAACAAAGCGTTTAGTTTCTTCGACTAACACAAGAACTCTGACACTTTATTGTAGTTTTACAGGCTTAAATACTATTTCCTATCGGTACGAATGCGTTGGATTTTGGGGGTGGGTGGATACAGTTATCAGATATTATCTACTAAGGGGCGATCGGTGGCTGCTTGTTCGGTACATAAAGTCTCATCGGTTCAAAGGTGTGCTAATTGTAAGTCATTCTAGACGTTACACGTTTCGTATTCCTGAGCCTACGCCAAGTCAACGGAAACATAATGAATTACTTTAAAATAATTAATAATCAATTTCTAAATAGTAAACTTCGCGCGATGTGAAGGTCAACCCGGTTTCTTTGTCGCTGATATTTAGGGGTGTCTGTCGAAAATTCTCTTTCGCGTGGCTATGTCCTTCATACTTTACTGTCAAGGTTTGAGACGGTTGAATGTCATTATATGTTCCTGCAGTGTTCTTGTTTCTTTTCGTGCTGGATTCATTCAACTGAAAAATTGACTGGACTAACCACAAAAACATAAAAAGCTTCGCTGATAAAGTCTTCAATAGTATAAGATTTATTTTATCCGCAACATTATCAATTTACTAATATAACATATAAATAAAAATGTACTTTATGTCTATTCTCTGTCTATGTCTTCTGCATAATTAGTATTCACCGGTTAAACTACCTCGTAACGTAACTTTTAACACAGTACAACGATTTCCAAACTGTTCCTAACATATACTCTGAATTTCTGGCACGTTCAATGTTTGTTACGTTGTTTCGTAGAACAATAGCTTGAAATCGCTACAGTGGCGCGAAAACGATGGTTAATTTCTCGCTAGTACATGTGCGGAAATTCGGATATGCTCAAAGACAATTTTAACAAAATTTAACATTTAGCATCCTGTTGCTCTGAAATAACGATTAACTCCACTAAAATCAGTACTCGACATGCTACAAAACTATTTACATGAAACTCTATATCACTTAATGCAGAATAAATATTTGCTAGGGTAGACGACATGTTCGATTATGCTTGACGCACTAAATTTAATGTTTTCAGATAGAAACAAATTATGAAAATTTATTCCTTTTATCCGTTAACTGGAAACGAATCGAAGGTTCGAAGTTTCGAAGTGTCGAACCTTCGATTTTCATCACCTTCGAAGGTCCCTTCGCTCCTTCGAATCCTTCGAAGCTTCGAAGTGTCGAAGCTTCGGGAAAGTAACAGCCCTATTCGATGCGAGGAATAGTAAATAATTCATAATTGACATCGATCGAGTATTCGTTTACTTTTTCTGTAAAAATCAACTGACTTTAAGGAAATTGATTTTGAAAGTGCCCGAATATGACTGTAAGTCGTTGTAGTTATTTAAAATCGGAAAAATTGTATATTTTTCGGTTCAGTTGTAGTTAATCAATCAACGAAAAATAAGCAGAAATGGATGATAAAACTGGATACAGTGCGTTCGGAAACGTTGCAGCTTCATGTAATAACCCCTGCAACGTTCGTTTCACAGAGAGATCTGTTAGCCCAGGCAATATTATCCGACCGTAAACATCCAAATATAAATACCAGCTTTGCATGTTCGTGGTTTTGCTAACCATCAAAGGGCTTTTGCACCGTTATCCGGACAATGAAATTTCTCTCTGGGTACGTAGAACTGTAACCACGGTCATTGCTTTTATGCTTCCCCGGTTGATGCATTGTTCGCAAACTATTCCATCAATCCTCAACTCGATGGATATTATTGCAGAAGTGCGGTAAGATTGCAGTAGAACCTTTGCCTTTCAAAGGCACAGAAACAATGTTATCAGTTGTTATTTCAAACAAAACGCATTTCAGCCTGTAATGAAAATGTAAAAAAACAATAGAATGGAAGAATAAACTTCGTTTCGGAGGAAGGGTGCACGTGTCTGTCCCGCATCAGCGAGCACATTATTATCACGTTTGTCAATACTGCGGAAGGGAAGCGCCGCGGCCGGATTACGAGCACTTTGCGTACACCGTGCACACGAGTAATTTTATGGAAATCTCATTGTTTCATTTGTTTCGTACCGGGGACATTTGCAAAGAGAACAAAACCGCGCGCACAGCTGCGAGCACGTATATTTTAATTCTTGAAGTGATAACGGTCGGTTAATTAAAAACCTGGCACGCATCGGGCTCCGCTTAATTGATCATTTGCCGTATGATTCCCCTTCCGCAAACAATCGAGAAATCGATTCGACTATTCATCGAAGCGGTGGAACGGGACGATGTGCGTCATCCGATCTAGGAGCTAAGGGTAGTCTCGTGACTTTTGCGGAGTCAGAAAACTCGGAGCCAGGAAAAACGATTTTTCGCCTATTCTTGTCGGTAACGTGGTCGCTCTATCTTATCGCGAATCTACGGAGTCTTAACCTCGGATCCACCTCCATAATCCGCAAATTGTCCTAAGAAGTGCACCGTTTTGCTAGCTTTTGCTACGGTCAACTAATCCTTTTCGGAGAAAGGAAGATTTTCATTCTATTCACTTTAACCCTTTGCGGACGGGGGCGCTCGACGGGCGAGCGTCGCTGTGGACGATAGGTATTGGAGCGCGCAGTAAATAAAGTGTTCAGGTCGCACGTTTGTGTTATAAAATCTAAAGCTTTATTCAAATAGCATTTTTATAAAATCACAAAGAAACAAATTTAGTCGTCTTTACATAGGCGATGTTTTATATTCGTGCTTTGTGTGATATAGTTCGAAACAATCACCTATGTGCAAGGCCGGCTTAGCCGAACAAGTAGCACAATAGTACCTCGACTCTCTCCTTCCGTGTTTTATTTTTCGATTAGAGCAGACGACGCAATCGTTACTTCTTCCTGTCTCATCTCGCCTAATAATATGTAGAAGGCCGTTGAGCCTTTCTGCTGTTCCAGAAGTCGCAGGAGCCTTGGGATTAGCGTCTCAAAAATCGCCAATCAATTGACCTACCAAGTGACGTACAAATTGTAAATGGGATAACTTTTTTTATGTTGTATGTCTTGTGATGTTCTTCATGTAATAGATAGGAATTTATCACTGAAACTTCCAATCCCCAAAAAAATAATTTTCGCCACCATTTTTGAGACTTTCTCATGAAACAGTACGTGCCTGTGTACTGATCTGCTTTATCTACCCCACCCATATATTTATTATAATTTATAACCACGTCTGGCTTCAGATGTTATAAGATGTAAAATATGTGAAAAAATATGTGAAAATGTATAAAATGTATGAAAACTTTGCTGGTTTCTCTGGTAGTGACACTGAAAGACTGACGCGGCAGACTGAATTCGTTCTGAACCTACCATGGTCTCGCATCGTAAGTTTACACTATACGGAAGATAAGATCTTATCAATACAAAGACTATATAGTAAAAAAAAAAATATGGTGGTGTGGTGGTTAAAAATATGTGGTGCTATTTGAAAATCATCGATGACCTTCAAAAGACCTTGAAAACGACTACAATAGGAACATTTTTTTATATCACCATATTTGCCCCCTTTAACAGTACAACTTTTCTCCCTAACATTTTCTTCTATCTCTAATCCTAACGGAGCTATTTAGGTGGCCTGTTTGTCGTGAACCACCCGGTATGCCGACACTCGTCCGCAACGGTAAAAAGACTTGGGCGGCTATTTGCCGACACTCGTTCGCAAAGGGTTAATCTTCGACCGTGGCAAGGTCTGCCTGTCGGGGGAACGTAATCCCGGTGAACACATTAAATACAACGAAGAGTTTAATTCATACGACCGTGAGCCAGGTACGGCAGAAAATCCGGCTAACATTTTTTGCTGGCAGAACTGCAATATTTGTAAGAGCAAGAGTGCTGCTCTTCGTTTGTTCAGTGGTGCTGTTCAGTTCACTTGAATCTCAAATTATTAATTCGAGCAGAACAAATTTTAAAACAGACGCTAAGAGCGCACAAGGTCTCACACTGACATGGAATATTTTTCACCAATGGACGCCATGATAACCAGTTGCGTAGCAATGTACACACAGTTCGAACGTGAATATCGTAAAAATAAACACTGGAGAAGAGCCAGGTACCTTTTAACCCTTTGCATACGAAGCCATTTTAACTGCAAAACGAAAAATTTCTTCTAGAATATTTCCCTTCTATATATATTTTTTCATGCTATACATACGAAAATTGTAGAATTTACTGGTGCAATACTGAAATGTTTAGTAAGGCTATAGCCGGTTTTGGGGGTCAAATGTGCCCTGGAAGGGATTTTATTCCAATTTGCGCCATTCGATAGCCTACCAAAAAAGATACCTTTCAGCCAAGTTTTAGTCCTATAGCACATCTGTAAAGGTAGTTATAGAGGAAAAACGAAAATCCAGTTTTTGGCCCATTTTCCCCATTTAAAATTCTGAAAAAAATCTGACACGTTTCGGACACCAAACCACATACTTCGAGTCGTTTTCAGATTTTTCGGTTGCAAACTCTGGCTGTAAAAATCGAAAAAATGCAGATTTCATATGGAAATCGAAGAGACACTAGAACAGAATTAATTTAACAATGAGATATTGCCCTAAGCATTATGCTCAATTTTTTTCAAATTCCTGCGATTGGTGCGTCATAGTAGGAAAAAATAAAAACCACTTTTTTCGGCGTTTTTTCCGTTAAAAACTAAGTTATGATTATCGTAAAAATATATTATGTAATATTAAACATCTCTAAGTTCAGGGAAACATCGTCCAGACTTTAAAAATTGCGTAATACAAAAAACAACAATTATACTACGCAGGATATATCCCAATATTTCGAAGGTATTTTCAACGGCGCCGGTTGGTGCAGTAGCTGTGGACCAGGTTCGGATCTCGCCCGGGTCCAATTTTTTTTTTCTTTAATTAGATGTTTTTTCGATTTCTAACCGTATGATTGTTGTTACGCTGTTGTAAAAACATTTTTTAACTATGTTTAAACTATTTTTTAATAATTTTCCGGAAAAATATTTTTGGAGTACTTTCGGCCTTTAGTCATCTACGGGCTGTATTACTTATCTCCTTAACATTTTTTTTACATGGATTAAGTGCATCGACTTGTCTATTAAATCTTTTATCTTTAGTCGGCACATTACTTATTGTTAATAATAAATCTAGTGTTATATTGGGGTCGGGAGGTATTGTTGTATATGTTTCTGTCAAGTAAAAATATTAGGGATATTATGAAAACGAGGTTTATGCTTCAAAATTTGCCCACGTCCCCCCCTTTTTTTCCGTAGGGAAAATGACGTTACGCATACCCCGACCCCCTGGGGGGAGTCGGGGTTATGTGGGACTACCCCTTGGGGAAAGATCCCCAAGGGGCTACCCACTACAGAACCCACGCCCACCTAAGCTAAATGGAAGGTGCCTGGATCACGCGTGTACTCAACAGGACACCTCCCAGCTATCATCATACCCCGGGGGAGGTTTTAACCTCCCCCACTGCCTACGCTATAAGACCCCGGGCGGAGGGGCCCACCCGGTGTTCCCATCCCTGGAGCCTTCGGATTGAGCTTCCCGAGGCGGCTGCCGTCCTCTCCAGTCGGGGTGCGAGGAGCCCGAAGTGTCCTTCGAATCGCCAGCGGCCGTCTATGACCAGGCCCAGGTACCTCATCCTGGGCCCGATCTCGACGGAGGTTTTAGCGACGCGAATCCGGAGGTCTTGACCACGGGGTAGCCGCCACGGCCGAGGCGATCCATACCACCAGATCGCCTCGGTCTTTGCGGCGGCCACGGTCAGCCCCATCCTCCGAATTCGCCCGACCATGCAGTCCAGGACGGCCTCACCGTGGTGCCTGGTCCTCCTCCAGTCCTCCCCCACGGCATAAATCAGGGTGTCATCTGCATAGCAGATTTCGGGCATTCGGCATCATGCGACCGAATAATGCAAAATGTTGCTCGACAACGCAAAAGTAGGACCTGCCTGGTGGCAAACGCTCTAGATTTATCCTTCATCTACCGCTTTTGACCACTGACATGCCCCATCTTTACATTATCGAGCCATAAATTGACGCCTCCCGAACCCTTGCAATCTTGTACGATCTAGCGTTGTGTGCGGCACACCATGGCACACGCACACGGCACGCACACTGTGGCGGATCAAGGCCACCTGGGAAAGCTGGACCTTAACGGTTGCCTACAATAAGTAACAGTTTGCGGCGTATGATAACGATTTGAGGGCAGCTGCCGAATACACCTGCGAGACGCTGTGTTTCGGGTACGATAAGCGCGAGCGACCGTCCATCCGTCGTGTATTTTGTACAATCGTGCGGGCTTCTCGGACCACCGCTGCCGGGTTTTGCCGGCAGCTTTTTGTAACACCCGAACGACAATAAATGTAAAGTAGAAGCCCACTTTCGTGTGTCGTAATTCTGAGCAACTTTCCCGCCGCGGGGAATGCCCCGTCCTTCTTTCCCGTAGAACCCTGACACGTGTAGGGGCTTTCCAGGATATCGCGCGGTGCTCGTCGAATCGAGATCGCGGCGGCCGATTCGCGTCATAGCGTAATTTTTCGTGTGGCACCGTCCTCGTGTCTGGCGCCCGTTCTGAGTACCGAACTTGAGAGAACCGTCGCGAAAATCGAGTCGACGAGACGCCGCACAGTGGTGCCAAATGGCCAAAAAGCGGCAAAAAATCTATAAAAACGAAACTATCCAACGAATTTGTTTGAAAATTTGTCGAGAGATTGCCACAGGTAGAACGCTTATTAGGCAAAAAAAATTTGTGTAAAATGTTATTAACATTAAGTAGTATGGGCTAATCGAAAATCTCCGTTTTCTGCCCATTTTTTATTTATGGAAGCATACAACAAATACTTTAATAGATTTTGGTCTGGAACTAATCGTTTTGGCAAGGTGTAATATTGATCTAACTTTGTGCAAAAAATCATGAGACCCTTTCGTCACAATTTAAGTTTAAATATCAACTTTCAGAATTTCCAAGAGTGAATTTTCCGGACGTTACGATTATTTGATGTTCCAGGTGAAATTTTTTAGGAATATTTCTAAATAATAAAGAAAAATGAGAAGTGCATACGATTTATTAATTTTTTATGTATAAGAAAATATTTAATAACAATTTTTTTTATCTGACATAAATTATTTTTACAGCGTTCATTGGAGCACTACCACAAAATACCTGTTGCATTTTTGCGACAGTAGTCCAGTGAACGAAAACTTCGTTTATTTAACATAAAAAATTGTTATTAAATATCTTTTTATATGTATGAATGTCACTTTTTTTTTCTTATCCGATATGTAACCCTTAAAAATTTCACCTGAAACATCAAATAATCATGACTTCCGTGCGATTCATTCTTGGAAATTCCGAAAGTTGATATTTGAACTTAAATTGCCGCGAAAGCATCTCGAAGTATCTCGTGATTTTTTGCACAAAGCTAGATCAATATTATAACTTGCCAAAACGATTAGTTCCAGATCGAAGCTTTTCAAAGGATTTTTTGTATTCCGCCATAAATAAAAAATGAGCGTAACGCAAAGGGGCTTCAGGTTAGTCCATATTACTTAATGTTAAACAACTTTTTTTGGAAAACTTTTTTTTCCAGTCAATAGTTAAAACCATTTGCAATGACCCATATGATTTGTAGACCCCTTAGTATTCAATTATAGGCGGAGTAATTACATAACTTTCGCACTGAAAACTGATGGATTCCCAGGAGCGAGGAAATGGTTATTTACCATGCGTATATCTCCGTAAAAAATTTTTTTTCAAAAATCTGACTTTGGCACATCATGCACGCACTATTAGGCTATACAGAAATAATTTTTTTTTATAAAAATCGAAAATTTATAAAATGGACTTTTTGCCGCCTTGGCACCACTGTGCGCCGTTTGTCCCGGGTGGACCACGTTTCGCGCGGCCGAACGTGGCCCGGCTTCACGGTCTGTAAAAACCCGCCGTTGCCCGGGTTTTTCTCCCGTCGGACGGGCCGAAAATCAGGGCAACGTGACACCGTACAAATTCGTTATTTAATACTAAGATAAAGCTACGAATGGCGTGTTTCAGCAAGAGACTCGAAGATGGACGCTTCTTTTGTTGACGTGCCCATCCTGCTGTGCTCCCTCCTGGGTCTGCTCGTAAATGGGTTCAACCTGCTCGTGATCCTGTGCATACACAAAGAGGTAAATATTTAAAAAATAGAAAACTCCATACAAATACTATATAACTATTACTATAAGGACTGCCTATTACAGTGAAATCTCGTTGTTTGTCAGTCCGCCGTTTTTACTGACAAGATACGAAATCGGAGGTTCTCGCCGAGCGTCCCATTTGAACTACACAGGGAACGCTGGAAACCGTCGTACCCTCTTCAAGTCATAAGAAACCTATAACTTGAAAACGCTACTGACGTGAAAACGGCGAAAACAGCAAAGGTCAAGAGCCGTCGTCGCCGAGAAGTGTGGCACACATTGTCGGCTATATCGGTGTGAGACCAGAAGACTAATCGAATCCAGTTACAAAACTTCTTTATTTGTCATTATTTTTTTTTATGAAACTTTTACCAACATATTTACCAACATGTTTCTGATTAAAACTAAACCAAATATGATTTAATTCCGATGATATATACTTGTGTAATGGACGATGAAATATGTAGGACGATTGTGTTGTGTCTTGACATGTTCTATGCCTTTAGTATAATTTCGTGGTTAGATCGTGCATAACTCACAGACGATAATCGTCCGTTCGCTGCACCAGATATCCGGTGGGACATATCAAACGCCCTGGTTGGAAATTATGGAGGTTGTGTCTGACATGTAATTGCTTCGACAGCACATATACTAAATTTGGAACGATACAGAGAAGATTAGCATGGTCCCTGCGCAAGGATAACACGCAAAATCGTGAAGCGTTCTGTGCTGTTGAGTACTCGCGTGATCCAGGCACACACCCTTTAGAGAAAAAGTGGAAAAATTGCCATTTTTCACGATTTTCGGCTTAAAATCGCAATTTTTAATCGTTTATAACTCGTAAACGAATAAGTCAATACCGGTGAAATTTTCAGCATGGACATAATTTATTCGAACGAATCAAATACATTCTTTAAATTTTCAATACAGGCTCAGATAAAAGAGCCTGAAAAAATCAACTTTTACTATTTCTTTTGCGATTCCGACCAATTCAAATTTTTTTCAAAAATTTTTTACACCTCGTCTAATAAACTAATCCTTCTAACTTCTCAATAAAATTCAAGTCATTTGATCTAATTTTTAGAAAGTTATGTTGCTTGAAATAGTGTAGACTCAGTTTTGCTCGTTACTGTAAGTAAGAAGTGGCCGCACAATGCACAGATAGATGGATAGATAGATTATAATAGATAGATACGTTATAATAGATAGATAGATTATTACTGTTTTTTTTTTCCCCGCGGGGAACAGAATTGCAGTCAATCACAGTCCCAGCAGACAGAGGCAGTGAACGTCCGGTGGTTCGACCGCCAACGAATAAACCCTCAGATGAAGAATTATTATGAATTATTATGGACATCCGATTATGTCGCACGAGGAGAAGTAAAAATAGGATTAAGATATATGTTAAAAATTCTACGCAGTAAGGTAGCACGAGAAACGACTCCAACTTTTCTTCCTGCAAGACACGCAGATGAAGTTCTCAGTTTACACGCTGAGAACAAACAGGAAAGGTGTCCAAATATGCCAAATTATAAGAAAAGACGCCGACTTCATGGTAAAAAGATCCTGTCGGCGTACAGCTGACTAGTCAGGAGACATCAAGAAGATAAAAAGATGCAAGGTAGAGACTCCTGTGCCAGCATCTTTGAAAAACAAAGGATTGTGCATCTTATAAAAAGGGGGACCAACTCCTAAAATTCAGTTATAAATAGTCAGTCAGTCAGTCAGACAATCGTGAACAATCAGTTATTCAGTCATAGTCAATAGTCCAGTAGTCTCTTTTGAAGTTAAAATAGTTCGTTCAGTTGTTTCGCGACAAACCGTTTCAAAGACCAGTGTCAGCAGTCGGAGTACATTGTAACCGAATCCGAACCCGTGATCACGGTAATATTAATATTATTATTATTATTATTATAATCAAACTATTTGTAAGCACTCCAGTATATGCGCTATATAAACCATATTTGTAAAATCAAATTTGTAATCTCTGATTCAGAACCACACTTTGAATAAATCAATAATTTTGTTGTTTTCAAAATAAGGGTACAAAGTTATTTAAACGAGCCTCAATTTCCCGAACCATAGCCGGTGTATGCAGGTAGGTTCGAAACTGCGTCCTATCCTCTTAAGATCGTAATTCATACCACTTGGGACGTAACACTATCAAAGCTTGCGAAGGAGTATCTTTGTGTTATGACAACATCTGTTCCTTCCGAAAGAGTATTCTCAAAGACTGGCGAAATAATTAGTAAAAAAAAGAAATAGATTAAAAGACAATATAGTGAATAAAATATTGCTTCTTAATATGTACAAAATAAATCCTTTATTATGTCTATTTCGTACATATTCGCTTTATCTACGTTTTTTTCTTGCCGAAATGTTCCAGTATTTCCACTCGCGGCATTTCTATACTCATGTCAGGTCCGAAATCACAGTCAAATTTAAAGCATCGAGATATTTGAAGGAATCATTTGGCAATCGATACATATAGTATAGAAACAGCTTATAGTGATCAGGAATAAATAACTTCTGTGAATTTGATTGCAAAGTGAAAAAACATTGACCACTTTGACTCGATAATTTCATACCTTACTTCATATATTAATGTATATATATAAGGCGCTAAAACTCAAGGAAGGTAAAGAATATATTTCACAGAAGTCATAAGGAAACACCAATCCCTACGACCCATATCCCATAAATTCCAACTTCAAGAAAACAAGATCTATTCAAATTAAAACATTGATAAAGAAATAATGAGAAAATAACTGCGAAATTTCTTCTTAAGGGCCAGTTTTCCCAGGTGGCCTTGAACAATCGATAGTACCGCTATAACGGCCACTCGAAGAAGCTAAATAGTAACATTTTCGTCCAGTATGGGGAGCTGGGTGCACTTTCCACATTCAGTGTCGAGTGAGAGAGAAAAAAAAAAAAAAAGAAATAAAAATATATATATAGGAAAATGTGCAACTTAGTACGTAAGTCAAATCGTTATGTATATAGGTATAAGGGAAACATATATTTGCGGCTAATGGGTCCGAGTGGACTCAAGTCTTTGTATTATTGTTGTTAATATTAATAGCAATGAAAATAAAAAAAAAAAAAAAATTCAGTGTCGAGTGGCATTTTCCGAGTATACTCTCTGATTCGATCGCATGATCTCTGACAATAGAGGCGATCTGAGCATGCGTGGTCCACATCGTAAACGACGGCGCTGGCGTAGCTTCGTTCGAACAGCCGTGCCTCGGCACACTCACACACCACCAGGTCGGCGTGTACGTGTACCGATGAGAATAGCAAGGGTCCGGGATGCCGCTAATCATTCCTCGATCGTGCAAAATGGCAGAGTTGGGCAAAATATTTATCTAAATAAAAATTTCGAATAACTAGTAAAAGATAAAAAAAATTTTTATTCCTTATTCGAAGGTTCAAGTAAAGAAAGTATCTTTATTTGATGTGTATCGAATAATTTTATTCGACGAAAAAAGATAATTTTTTTTATTCGAAGCGGATTTATTCAAACTTCGAATAATTTTTTCATCTTTTATCTTATACCTCGTCTGTGGTGTAGCGTTCATTTCATAACTTTAATTTCGTCAATTTTAAACTGTCCGATATTTTGATAAAGGTCCTCGTATTCTTCAAATTTTGAAAAATGTTCCTGCCACGAAAACATTGCATTTGTCTAAAACAATTGCAATAAATAAATGGTGAAGAAAACATTTTTTTTATTTCAAATGACAACGTTTTTAACGTACCGTACACTCCGGACTGCACCGGACTGTGTGTGCATTTGAGAGTAAAACTGTCGCGAGTTGCTCTCCAGAGTCAAATTCGTCAGTGTTTTATTATGCACGAAAGGAATAGCCCTCTCCGGTAGCAAATACTTCCGATGCTACCGGAGAGTGCCATTCCTTTCGTGCATAATATGTAAAACACTGACGAATTGACTCTGGAGAATAAGTCGCGACAATTTTACTCTTAAATTGGCACGCATCCTTAGAGTGTATGTAGACTAAAAATGTTGTCACTCGAAGAAAATGTTTTTCCACCGTTTATTTTGCAATTGTTTGAAACAAATGTTCCTGCTTTCGTGGCAGGAGCAATTTAAAAACTTTAAGGGAAATGAGGAACTTTCTCATAAAAGCGGACAGTTTCAAATTTCCGTAATTAAAGTTATTTCAAGTGAACGCTGCACCGTGACATACAGCTTCCGACGGCAGGCGCGCGGTAGAAGCAGCGGCCGGACATCTTACCTACGTGCAGCGTTCACTTAAAATAATTTTAATTCTCATTAAATTGTCAGTAATGGGGACACTTTGCGCTATCTCCCCATTCTTTTTCAAATTTTTAAGAATATTCCGGCCATGAAAATATTGCATCTGTTTCAAACAATTGCAAAATGAATGGTGAAAAAAACATTTTTTTCAAATGACAACATTTTTAGTATACTCTCTTACGTTATCACTATATGCTCCCAAAAACTCATCTTTGATCTTTGTCGATTTGTTAGTTCTAGCCGTATAATTTAATGAAACAAGAGTGACACTTTCTTACTTTTCTGTAAAATCATGAAAATCCTTTGAGACTTGTTCATAGGTGACTACAACATATTCAAATTTGAACAAAATGCGAAACATTGCTGCAACAAGAGTCCGATTTCGCGTGGAATGATCCTTATAAGAACAAGGTGAGAGCATATCGTTTCATAGAGGACGAAATACAGAAAGTTTCTGATACAATCGAACGAATCAGTTCGAGGGAACGGCGAGAACGTCCGCGACGTCGGCCATTGTGGATGGAAATCATTTTCCTTAGCCTCCGCCGAGGAATAAAAAGTCATGTGCAGCTCTGAAGACGCAGGGAATCGAATCGCATAGTTATCGGATGCACCGGCCAGCCTCGTTTTCATAACTTACCTTGGCCGGGAAACCATGGCGTTGTGAAAACAATTAGTTAATGGGACGCGGGCCAAGTTTACAAGCTGATCGAGTTACGTTTAATAAAGTCAGAGAATTTTAAACTTTCGTCACTTGCCCGGTTCGATCTATCGCTTGAAATTACCGGTCGAATTAACGGGGCTTTTAGGGGTTGTAACCCCCGACGAATTAGATCGGGTTAGATAAACGTGGAAGTTCGTGTCATCTATTAACCCTTAACACCCCAACGTGCTTCTGTATCATAACTGACCACTACTGTCCAAAATATGGCGAGTGTATAATCGATTAATAAAATGGCTTTTAGCAAACAAATAAGATCTATCGGTTTCTAGAAAATCGAAATATGCTCAAGTAGTATGCTCGACGATTATACGGTTCACACACAATTACAGACGTATTTCGCGCGTCCTCGTATCTCCGGGAGATAAAAATGAATTTCTTCATCCCCTCAATCAAGAAAACCACTTGGGAGATCCTTCGTTTTTACGCGAACAAAGGTGGCTGCTTTGCGGGAAGTTTTTTGACGGGAAATTAGCGGAGATGTTGACACCGTTGTTGCTCGTACATCTTACTTTTTTGTAATAAGGAATGCCATTGTGCTTAAATAAAAAGAAAAATTAAAATCGACTTTTACGGATGTTGCACGCAATTTCGCGCAGGAAATAATTCCAAGATATAACGAAAGATAGAAATGTTTCTGATCGGTGTACGTTAGCGTACCGTTTTCATTATTTTCAACCGATCCGTCGGAAACTACCTTTAAGAAGTTCAGCTATCTTCTTTCCTGCAATAACCCCAAAGAAAATGATTATATCCGGCTTTTCAGATTGATTTCAATTATATCTACACTACAAAATTCAATAGAATGGAGTAGAATTTTTCTTGATTTTAGATCTACAAAGTTGCTACCACTGAAAATAAGATTTCGTGGGGTTTATTAAAGTTTGACTACAGAAACTGAAAATTGCCCAAACATCCGCAGTCCATCGACAAGAATCACCCGCCATAATAAATAAAATATCTCGTTAAGCATCGCGTCCGTGATGAGAGGCAAAAAGCACATGAATTTTTCACACCCCCCAAAATAGAAGGACTCGGCAGTTAAGGTCAAACGTCTCTCGTCGTTCTCATAAGGTCATCGAAGTTGAGATGAGTCACAAGTGATCGAGGGCTGGTTTGTCGATCGCCGGACAATTTCTGAATTACCGAAATTTGGAAGTACAGTGAATTTTCGATATATGTCAACAACACGGGTCTTGCCAGTGTCATCACCATTGTTGCATTTCGATAAGAAACTTTCGATTCTTGTATCGAAAACCTTTACAGAAAATAAAATTGTTCTAAATAAATAATAAGTTGATCGTAAAAAATAGAAACAAGATGAAAATGTGCCTGTTCTTTCAACAACTTTCATAAATTGAAAATAATATTCTCCAATTTTTCTAACACCTTCACAATTTAGCTTTCCAGTTTCCATTTTTCTATAAATGCACAAAATCCACAGCGAACAAAAATTAGCACTTAACGATGTTTGTTTATTGCCCGTTGTTCAATTCCATTTTTGACAATCCACTCTCGACAATCGCGTTCGATACGGTGTTCCACGGATTCCACGTCGCAATTAACACGGGCCGGAAGTCACCGCGCATAATTTTGCGTAAGGAGAGTTAGACACTGTCAAATGGCGGAAGACGAACACTGCGGGCTTAATTGTGATCCTTATTGGGCCCACCGTGAAATATGGAACAAGAAGCGGATCGCGTGTTATTGTATGCGCCTCGTATTCGGGCGCACACGATCCCGGCCGACGGGATATAATACCCTGCGGGAATAATGATTCCCCTCTGTGACGCAAATTTTTCGAGCGGAGAATGAAATTCGAATTTTTACGGATAAACAAGAAAGCCCGTCACGTGCGCGATTTCAACGGGAATATCTACATATGTCGGGTATGCAAACAAGAACTTATTCATCCCATTCTTCCGTTTGTTTCAAACGCCAATGCAACTCGATGAATAAATATGAACTTCCCGGAACATGCGAAAAATCCCTCGGCGAAATAGTCAATCGAAGTTTTCTTGTGAGGTTTAAAGCAAACGCGAAGTATTCGTCAAACAATTTGATTATTTATTAAATTATTTCTTAATCTATTTAATAATCAGAATAATTATTCTTAGAATACGATAGAATTTCGTGGCTTGATTTCGAGAAATATTGTAATCGAATACCGTTGTCTGGCCCTCCGGAATTTTAATTAAAAATTCCGTAAAATTAACAGAGCTATGGCACGCGATCAGTTCATGCTCCTACGATACTCAGCACGACACGTAGAACGTAAAACGCGTTGTTTGGGACAATTCTAATTTCTTAAAATCTCTATTAACAGTTAGAATTTCTAACAACGATGATACTATTAAAATAAATTGGGAGAGAAAAAAAGAAGAAAGCTGCATGGAACTGGAAGAGGGAAACGGTAGAGGAAGTCAAGGAATTCTGTTATTTAGGAATAAAGTTTGAAAGCAACGGAAAGATAGCAGGTCACGTAAAGGAAAGGATAAAGAGAGCGAACGTGGTCCTAAATCAAGTATGGGGAATCGGCGAAAGGAAATTTAAAAATGATTTTAAAATGAGAATGTTTCTCTTTGATACGTTGGTACTGGGGGTACTCCTATACGGGGTAGAGCTATGGGGCTTTAAGGAGAGAACAGAAGTAGAAAGGATTCAGCTGAAATATATAAAGTGGACACTTGGTTTGGACGTGCGTACCCCAGGATACTTGGTAGTGGAAGAAACAAAAAGGGCGAGGCTTAGAGTAAAGGCAGGAATTAGGGCATGGAAATACACGGAAGGAGTAAGAAACAGAGCAGGGAGGAAGATAGTCAAGGAATGTCTGAAGGAAAAGGAATCAGGGAAAGTTCAGGGCGAAAGCGGGAAAGAAAGGGAGGAATACTTAAAGAGAAACGGATGGAGCCAAGCAGGGGTGGAAGAGATGATAAGGCTAGAGATGGAGGTAGCGGAGAGGCTAAAGGAGAGAGACATTGAGGTACAACGGCAAGAACAATATACAAGGATAGAGCAGTCAAAATATAACAAAAGGTACAAGTTTATAAGAGTGGCAGAGTTACCAGAATACCTAAGTAAGGAGGGAAGAGGGGAAAGTCAAAAGTTAGTAGCCCAAGTAAGATGCGGAAATGCAGAAAACTGGAACAAATACTGGCTGGGAGACGAAGCAAGAGAATGCGACCTGTGTGGGGACAGGTATGGCAATCTGGAGCATCTAACAAGAGAATGCAGGGAAATGGAGGGAAGGATCAGGATGGAGGACATAGTGAGTGGGAGGATAGATACAAATGTTGAAGCGCGGCTTCAAAAGTTCAGGAAGAAGAGAGATAAGCGAGCAGAAATATAAAGGTAATATAAGGAAGCGTAAACCAAAGATAACAGACTAGGAAATGGTGCAATAATCAGAATAAGAATAGGAACAGGCAGAATATAGGTAGAGTAGTCAGGGTAGGGATGGGTGAGTCGAAGAGGGAAGGGGGGAGAGAGAGAGAGAGAGAGAGAGAGAGAGAGAGAGAGAGAGAGAATTAATGCGTGGATAAGATAGTTATTTTTTGTATTCATAGGTTATTGTAAACCGAGTCCAATTCTTGGCCGTAAGGCTGAATAAAGCAATATTATTATTATTACTTTTTATAATAACTTTTATCATAACAATAAATTTTATATAACTTTTTCCTCCGTGAAAATGTTCTGCTCGGCTTCGTTAAGGAGTTATTAACGAAAAACGCGGGTCAATCAGAGCGCGGATACATTGAAAATTTAAAAAAATATTTATTTCAATTCTTCCGTAAATGACCATGGGATTTCGCGAGATTGGAAATAAAATAAAAATCACGTTCGCAACAAATGACGCGTTTATTTTATCGCGTTTTGTGTATAATCGCGTGGATGGTCTATTTGCCCGTTGGCCGGAAATATCCGCGCTTATTAAAATCGAAAATTTAACAGATTACATGTTTACGGAGAGAGAAGAGTCATCGAGTCGTTCGGGCGAAATATTAATCAATATATTGCGAATTTTAATGCGAAAGAAATATCGCCTGCGTTCGTTGAAAAATACAGAGACCAAATTTATTTCCCTTTTAAATCGTTTATGCGTTTCTAGATTTTCTAAATGCTTCTATACTGTTTTGCGTTTGATCCATCCATTTTTAACACGAATCTATAAAATCCTCGGTCTTGTTAATCATTGTTCGTTTAGCCTGGGATGAATAATCGTTCAAAATATAATGTTTTAAATTCGATGCTCTCAATGGGCTGATACAAAAACCTTTTAAATTCCACGAATTTGAATGTGAAGATATTTAATCTCCCGATCAAGAGCTTTCGACAGAACGTAACAAATCCGATTTTACCGTTTCCATTCGCGGGATTGACCAGCAGGGACACGGTAGGAATCAGTGTTAGTTGTGGCCAATAATTTCATTGTTACGTTTTCAACGCCGTAAGGAAAAAATCGGCTTGATACTCCGCGTTTTTCAGCTACAGTGAAATTTTATCTTCGACTTTTCCTCGTTTTTCATTCTACATTACCCCCGGTTCTGCTTGGTAGCGTTCACGTTCGTGTCGGCCCCACCCCCTCTGCCCTTCGCCGTTACGTCAGAGTAATAAGTTTCAGGAGCCACTGCTCGATCGCTGGTCGTTTAATCGGCTGCGAAATATCGGAAATTGTTACATGCTTCTCGTATGCTGATTTATTTTATTTCTGCCCCCATCGATTGGCTGCCTCGATTTTACAATCACTAAATAATATAAATCCGTTTCGAAGAGGATACGTTGAGCAACAGTATCCGCTTCGTATTTTCCGCATTTCTTCACAGGTGAGGAGAGGTGTTAGCTCCACTTTTGCCAGTTCCACTATCATAATTTTTCCAGCCACGAGGCTCAGGGACAAACAGTTTCTCTGGAAATAAAGCATCGCCTCCGGAAAGGGCAAATTTTTTCGTGCAACACAGGCACGCGCGGTTTGCTAGAGTCTTACACAGAATGTATGTCGCGGTGTGTACCACCCACGTGCTCTCAGCAAATACCACCCTTTTCTTCAGTGAGAACAGAAGCATCCCGGTGGTAACAATATCGCTACCCGCTAACCGATACTACGTATCGTACCTTTGACAGCGAAACTGTATATACGTGACATCCTTTCTTCCCACCCCTGCGACCGTCAGAGATGAGAACCGCGCCAAGGGAAGAGAATTTAGGGGGAGAATTGCTTACGGCGTTTTTAATACGTCTGATCGCCATACGGTTGACCCCTCGTGTTTTTGTTCTCTTCTGGCTACGACTTATTCCTCGTCGGTCACTCGTGACTCCTATTTAATCTGTGAATCATTGGTAGGATGATAGAAAACATGATGATGGGCTAGAAATAGTTAACGCATTGGTTACCAGCGGTTGTTTTGGCAATAGACTTCATCATATGATATTGTTTAAGATGTCCTTTTTTAAAATGTGGTGTCATATACGGTCGGTAAAATATCGATAGAAAGAGAAATAATTACAGTAGAACCTCGCTTCGTCGACCGTCATTTATTGCTAGAACTCCTCGTCCCTTTCATACTCACAAGGGAACATAATCAGATGCGAAAATCCGATTTTGATGAAACTTGTGGGAGCTTATAGTTCTTTGAAAAATATTTCACACTTGTTTTTTTTTTATCGGCAACCATCCACTTTGAAGGGGTGAAAACAGCCCTCAAAGTTGGCGGTCAAAACCATATTTTTGGAGATATCTCGGAAACCAGAGGTCCAAAAAATTTGAATTTTTTTTTAAATTGTGTGTTTTTCACACTTTTTTTTTTAAAAGTTTGTTGTTTAAACAATATATTAAAAATTTGATTTTTTTGCGGCGCGCCGTAATTATAATTAGCACCGCGTCACGCTGCTACCTGCGCCACCTTCTTTCGCTACTAATAAAATAATAAACGACACATAACCCAGTGGTATTGTTTAAAATACTATACAGGTTTATACTAAATGCTTATATTTCGATAAAACCAGCCAGAATTCCTTCCTACGCACGCCAGGCGCAAGAATATCTTCCATTATGCATAATTATTGTTAAATGGCAAAAAAAAATCCTGAAACATGTACCCCCTATTTTGGATCAAAGATCACACACCCAAGTTTACATTAAAATGAACTAACAATAAATAAGGGAAACTGAAGAAAAATCAAATTTTTAATATATTGTTTAAACAAGAAGCTTTTGTTAAAATTTTCTTGCGCGACTACATTTCCCATTGAAAAACACACAATTTAAAAAAAAATTCAAATTTTTTCGACGTCTGGTTTCCGAGATATCCCAAAAAATATGGTTTTAACGCCCGAGTGTATGGTTGCTGATAAAAAAGCACGTGTCAAATTTCTTTCAAAGAACTATAAGCTCCCATAAGTCTCATCAAAATGGGATTTTCGCATCTGAATATGATCCCTTGCCAGTATCGCCAGATAAGGTGAGGCAGCACAAATTGACGGGAAAAAGTTACCCTCTGTCTGCCAGTACCGGATTAGTCAGATATAAAACCCGTCATGTTACCGGGGGCTAGAACTTTCTGTGAACAATATTTTTTAGTGTTGGTGTTAATTTTTAAAACATAAACGCATGCTCTTCTGTGTAAAAAAGAGATATTGTACATACATAGTACAAATTAAAAAGTACTAACATAGCTATATTTCAGATGTCAGTTTTATTTCGGTATCTATTTCAGACGTTAAAACCACGTCTTGAAAAAGACGTCTTTAGGGGAGTCATATCGTCGTCATTTATTTCAATAATTCATCATAGATTTGAAGATACGAATTTTGGCCACGAACTCGGCCGAATTCGCCACTGTGCGATGGCTGGCAACTTGAGGTTGTACTCACACCCGAGTCGGAGCTTTCGTTGACACATGTTTAGAAAGTTAGGGGTCTTTACTGTGGACGATACCTTGTTCTTAAGGGATCTGGCCGCGGAGTGGGGATGGGCGAGGGTGTCTTCTAGGAGCGCGAGTGACTTCTCATTACTTACCGTGGAACCATCCGGAGACGTATTCGGCACTTTAAGTAATTTTGCGAGTGAATCGATCTGGGAGCAGGAGCAAGTGTGTGAAGTGAGAACAACATAATTCCACATCGTCATTCTTGTAATATTCAGACAAGTAAGTATTTTTATTGCTACTATTTGTTATCGTTCGTGTTTTTGCTTATGCTCTTCCGCTATATTTGTTACATTGATATAACTTCTCTTAATTTCCGTATATATCTCTTTAATTAATGTTTAAATTAGTATGTTTTCTTATAAACCATGCCACAGAAATTTTGACTGTATTTTTCAATTCTAGGCAAGCAAACAATGGAAACTGCAACGTGGACGGTGGTTCAGTTCATCGAAGATGGCAGCATGGAGGCAGTGCTAACAAAGTGGTTAGAGGGCGAAAATTGTTACTGGCCACCACTGCAACGGGGTCGTTTGATGACCGCAATAAAAAAAATGGAGGCCAGTAACAATTTATGGACCAAGTACAAGGTCAAGATTTTTAGAAACAGCACTTTCGGTAAGTTACAATTTGTTCAGGATTCAAGCGTTGGAATTCGGCGGCTATTGTCTCAACTGGCGACCGCTGTATCATACAGTTTTTGTCTCGTATGTCAACACGCGGTAAGAACGCGTGTCGCCGTTGCTCGACACCGCGTAGCAACAGTTTCGTCTCTCATTGGCCGAATTTCAACGCTCGAATCCTTCAAATCGAGACAAACAAGGATTATCCGATTCGGGAGCACCAATCACGGTGCTCCACATTCGATGGTCCTTGTTATTGAAGGCATCTGCGTGTGCCTTCTCGCTCTCTTAATGTTCGTCACTCGCATCACGCTGCTTAACGCTCTTAACGTTCGTCTTCAGTCATATTTCTCGCGCTAGTTTGCTGCTCGCGCTCGTCTCGCTCAGGTCAGATTTCAAAATCTCTCGCTCGGAGACTCTCGCGATCTCCAACTGCTCTTTCGCAGTATTTTCTACAATCTTCCGCGCCACGTTACGTGCATTCTGCCGCGTGTTGAAGATCTCCGTCGCCCGCGTTAAAGATTTCCGTATCGCGGTGGCACGCGTTTCGCGTTCCGACGGCAGAAATCTGCACGCGCAAGATATCCGTCCATCCGCCGGCTCGCGATTCTCGATCGCGCTTTCTCTCTCTCGATCGTGCGCACCTCGTGACGTCCTCGTTCTCTCCATCGCTCGCGAGTGACCGGCTGGTCGTGCCGCCTGTGATCGGTCTGCGATCAATAAAGTGCAGTTTAATATCTCTCTCTCTCTCTCTCTCTCTCTCTCTCCGTCAAACTCTGACTCTCTACTTCCGCGACCGCGACCTACCTCGCATATATAGCCCGATGGTCCTTAATACATACACCCGAATCGGATCACCTACATCGCTCGCGGTCGTCGCACCTTCCTTACTCTCTCACATTCATTCGCACCCGCTCGCTCGGGCATTCACCTGTCGTTGCGTTGATGTTTTTCGGCCATCCGCGGACGACCTGCTCCACAAAAACGCTGGTCGTTTTTGCGTTTTCGCTGACCTAATCGGCGATTTCCGCCAACGGCTCCGTCCCCTACGTTTATGTTAAACAAAAACGAACAAACAAAAAGAAACAAAGAAACAACTGACAAACTAAAACATGAAAATAAACAAACAAACAAACTTATATTTTATATATATTTATTTTTATTTCCTTACAGAATATTTATTATATAATTTATGATAGGGGAATATTCAAAGTAAAATTAAAATTAAACAGAAACAAACAAACAAAACAAACTAAAACATCGAAATAAACAAACAAACAAACGAAAAGAAAAGAAATCATCTATAATAATAATTATGATTAATATTGATGCCGCGGCCTCTTGGAAATAACATTGTAGCGGCGTGAAGTGAGCGTGAAGAGAGAAAGAGAAAGAATGTGTCAGTACGCGTGAAGTGAGCATGAAGAAAGAGAGCGAGGATGAACAAATGAGCGTGAAGAAAGAGAGCGAGTATGAACAAATGAGCGCGAAGGAAGAGAGAGAAAGAATGAGTAAATACGTGTGAAGGAGCGAAAGAAAAGATAGAACGTAGAGACGCGTGCGTGTAGTTTTCACCAGAAGCAAACGAACCAGCGTGTGAGACGGTTGCAAACCGCGTGTAAAAAAGTAATAAAAGTGAATTCCAAGAATACAGCGTGAAAAGTGTGTTAGAAAAATCGAAGTAAGCAAACGGTCGAGGCAGGCCATGTGGTTTTTGTCAGCGCGTTGCCCTTCCACAAGGGAAAGTCCTTTAGCTTGGGGGTGTCATAAACAAGGGGGCATACTGTCGAAGGCGTTCTCACGGCTGAGGATTTTTGGGACAGCAGGACATTCTGATTCTGACTGTCGTCGTGTACAGTTGTCGTGAATAAAGATTCATAGTATTTTGTAATACGCCCACATTTATTTAAGTTAACGATATCGCGTTATCTATCTTTCTAGTACTTTCTTACAAGTGAATAAAAGAAGCCTAACAACATTATAAAAATAATTTATAATTACTTTGTATTTAAATTATATAATAAGAATTATATTTATTATTATTTTAATTTATAGTTATTATTATTTATTTTAGTTTATTTTATCGCCTGTGTGTGATGAAAGCAGCCTCTCTTTTTTTAGCCCCGCATCCGCTGGCGGTACTCCGCCCGCTTTATCAGCTTGGCCAATTTATTCTGAAACATAATATTATGCTTTATAATTTTTTAATTATTCACCATTTATTTATTATTTTATTATTTCTTCATTTATTCTATATTTACTTACATAAGAATCATAATTTAGCCTAGCCGTGGAGGTGGGCGGGGGCCCACGTTCAAATGGCCTCGGGATGCGGGAGGGCGGAAAGTTGGGCGGCAACAATTTTACCGCAATGGGCCACGGTATCTGCGAGGCCCGTGGCGTTGGGGCGGATGGCCCCTGTTCTAAGGACATTTTTTCAAATTTGATGGTGTTTGGTTCCATAATTCTGGAAAAGAAAAAAGAATTACTTCATGCGCCGTCTCGAAAATGTCGGATTCAAATTGACGCGTATTATAGTGTTGTTTGGAATTTGGAAGTGTGCAAGAACGGTTTTTTCGGGATCGTATCGGATTCTCGAACAAAGATTGTAAGTCATTGCAGGTGTGCAATAATTCGAAAGAATCGGTTACCCAATCGTTGGGACGGGTCGGAAATCCATAGGATCGAGAACAATCACTGAAGAGCAAAATTCTTCACTGATTCGTCTCGACCCCATGGATTTCCGACACGTCCGAACGATTCAGTGCACGACTCTTGCGAATTATTGCACACCGGCAGTCACTCACAATCTTTGTTCGAGAATATGATACGATGTCGAACAAAACATTCTCGCACACTTCTAAATTGTATATATCACTATAACACTTCACGACGCGTCCAACGAATCAAGTCTATTCGTCTAATGTAACAAAAATGTTTATATCTCAGAAACGGTTGACCTTTCGACCTATGTTTACTATAGCTTTTTCACTCAGCACTGTGTATCCTATATACCATATAAATATTGAATGGTTTTTTTTTAACACCCTGTATATATATATATATATATATATATATATATATATATATATATATATATATATATATATATATATATATATATAACATGTATCCAACGGCAGAAGGTGAAGTTTTCAAGCTACTACACGCTGTAAGGAAAATAAATTGTAGGGACAACCTGAGAATAAATGAAGGGATCGTTTGCGGTGCAATTACAAAATTGTCTCTACCTGAAATACTTGCACTTGTGAAGACCATTCAACGTTTATGAACTCAATGGATACATATATAGAAACAACTTATCGTGATCATGAATAAATTACTTCTGTGAATTTGATTGCAAAGTGGGAGAACATCGACTCGATAATTTCATAGGGTGGATAATAAAAATCTCCTTGTGGATTTTAACCAAAGAACACACACACACACACACCCCCCCCCCCCCCGCCCTAAAGAACAAATTCGGTCATTCAAAATAGGCAGAATTTTTCATCGAAATAGATAGTTTTTTGCAAATATCTCGGAAAATAAAGAGACCGCCGTACTGTGCGGACTAATGGCCTGTTTTTGGGCACTTCTCGTAATTTGGTTATTAATGTATAAATATATATCAGAAATTGTTTGCAGAAAATTAAATTTACTGTGGCGGCCGTGCAAATAGCACGCCGACGAACCGCCAATATACATTGTAAACGCGGCGGCGACCGTCCTCGGAAAGCCGCAAAGAAACACGTGAAGATCGGCTCCGGGGACGGTCGCCATCTGTTAAACAATTGACTGACGCGAGGGAGAGGTGGTCAGTCAAAGGTATGCGATCGACACTCGGTCGCGAACGTCGATACAGGGCAGTCGACGGTCCACCGACCAATAAAGACGTATACCACCGAACACGGCCTCGATCATTACACCGGACACCCACATTTACCAATATAATTAATAAATTTAACAAAGATTTTATTTTTAAAAACATTCAATTTAAAACGAAATTAATAATAAATGAAGTATATGCAAAATTAGTAATAAGAGACTTGAGCAAATTATAATAGTAGTAAACAAAATAAGCAAACTTAACAAATCACTATTCGCTATAAACAATTTCGATCTATCTTTACATTCTTATTACTTTTCCAGTAGGTGTAAAACATATATTAAAAACAAATTAAGAATACGTAAAATGACATGATGCGAGTTACATGATGCGTAGTAGACATGATGCGCCTCCCCTCAGGTCAATCAACGAATGGGGATGAGTCTTTCGGGATTTTCGGGTCCATCCCTTGGAAGAGTTGGACACCAACGAGATGGCCAGCAAACGGACCCCGGACAGCAAACGCAGCAGTCATTCCGTTGTTATCAGACTTTCGCGATCGTACGCAACCACAGCACTTTCAATCGGATCCCGTTACCCAATATTAAATTGGCGGGTAACTTTTCGGCGATACGGGTACGCGACGCGTTCACAACGGTGAATCCGAGCCTTACAACCTCGGGTGGATATACAGTGGAAATCCGCGCGGCACACTCGATAGTCGCATCGCAAAACACTGGATCAGGTTATTCGGCTATCGAAACTTGCCAGTTAGTCGTTCCTAAACCATTCGAGAGTAAAATATTATTGTTTTCATTTATTGAAACAGCCCCTTGCGGGCCACACGGGGATACCGCTCCATCTCCGTCAAGGTGGTGGGCCTCCTCGCAACGGTTCCATCGTTCCATTTGGCGGCGGCAGAGCGTGGGAAGTTATACCACATCGCCTGCTCGTTCCGCCGCCCGGTGGAGGTGGAGCTTATGCGCGGGGAGGATGAGGAGCTTGTGGCTCTGATACGCCAAGCCCGGGCGGATACGTTTGCTGAATGGGGGAAACTGCTCGCTACGGAAAACACTTCAACAAGCAAGCGCTTTAAGAGAAGCTTTCCTAGGCGTATCAAGCAGAGATTGGTGCGTGTCACAAGCACATTCGAAGCGAGATCACCGTCACAACGCTAAACTGGTGCGGATACCTACACAGACTGAGCCTAATCAAGATGCATGGGGTACTAAGTACCAAAAAGTGGGATCCGATAATCTCTGGGGATTGAAATGTACAGAAGTGAATGTGTGGCCTACCCATGTTGTCGGCGCTAGTATGTATGAGATACATCCTGACATAGAAGCAAATAACCCCAGCGTTAGGTGTTATGGAGCGACTGATACATATTGGATGATCTCGACAACTGTTGCTGGGGCTAAGGAGCAGTTTATAATTAGGCCGAAACAGCCGTTTATATTTTTCTGCAAAGGACTTGTTAGAGTTGTTTTAGCTCATGTAATTGTTAGCAAAAACAAACTTCCTTCAGGACAGTGCATTTATGCGTTGTCACGTCCGGTGGTTCGACCGTAAATGAATAAACGCTTAGATAAAGAATTAGTATTAATTATTATAGAAAAACCCGATGATGTCGCGCGAGAGGAAATAAAATAAGATTAAAGTATATGTTAGCAATTCTACGCAGTTAGGTAGCGCGGAAAAAGACTCCAACTTATCTTCCTGCAAGACACGCAGACGAAGATCAGTTTACACCTTGGAAACAAACAAGAAGAATATTATGCCGAATTACAAGAAAAGACGTCGACTTCATAAGTAAAAGAACCCTGGCAACACACAGCTGACTAATCAGGAGACATTGAGAAGATCAACTCCTCAAAATGAGTTCAGTCAGTTAGTAAAAGATCCATACGTTAGACGCGTCGTGCAATTATTAACAGTTCTTTTTAAAATCTACGAGTTTCGACGTATAAGTCCCGCGAAGTGCTCGTGAAAGTTCAGCAACTTCGACCTGCGAGCCACTGCGGAAAACCAGCGACTACAACCTGCGAGCGCCCTCCCGAAATCAGCGACTGCAAACTTGCGAGCGATCTCCAAGAATCAGCGACTCGATAAATTAATATTATTATAAAGCGAAACACTTGTAAGCCCTCTAGCTTATGCGCTATACAAAATCCCTGCTTGTAAAGTAAAGTCAAACTTCGAATATCTGATTCAGCACCTAATTCTGAATAAATCGATAATTTTGTTGTTTTTTAAAAATACGGATACAACTTATTTAATCAATCCTCAATTTCCCGAATCGTAGCCGATGAATGCAGGTAGGTTCAAAACTGCGACTTATCCCCAAAAAATTATAATCCGCCCCACCTGGGACATAACAAAAATTGGTGACAGCGGTGGGATAAAGCGCAGTGACAAAGACCTTTGATCAACAAAATATTAGAAAGTTTTGGAAAGAACCTTCAATATATGAGTATGTATATCGGAAAATTAGTCCAGAGAAGCTGCTATCAATCCTCAGCACATCAACTTGTATGGGTAAACCAGTGATAAATTACATCAGAAACCCTGATATCCCAGAGACCAACTATATAAAATCGATGAAGGTAATAGCGGGACAAAGGATCAATTCAGAAAGACAACAATGCCTGTCCCAAGGCCGAATTATCGCCCAGAGGAAGAGGTGTTAGAAGAATTCTACGGGCCTATAGATGGGATAGTACCGACCCACTATCCAGAAACATACCGGAACCTCCTGAATCTGTACTGTGTCGTCGCACCACGACAAGAGACGTCCTATATACCTCACTGAAATAGGATATGTCGTGCGTGTTATGGCCGCCTGATCAGAAGGGAACAATGGTATTGTGAAGAAGGAGGCTGGCACATCTTGTGTCAGCTAGATCCAGCCCAAACCTACTCCAAATATGGACTGCCCGCCGGGAATTTTCCGGACCGAGACGTACGGAGGAGACGTATGGACTACCGCCCCGAAGAGGAGGTATTGGAGGAATTTTATGGGCCGATAGATGGGGTAATACCACACCATTACCCTGAAACGTACCGGAATCTTCTAAATTTATACTGCGTGTGTACATCACAGCAAGAAGCATCGTACGTGTACCACCAAAATAGGATATGCCGGACATGTTATGGCCGCCTAACCCCAAGAGAGCACTGGTACTACGAGCAAGGGGCTGGCACATCGTGTGTCAGCTGAACCCGGCCCACACCTACTCCAAATGCCAAGACTGCGGTCGGCAACTAGGAAGGGTCCGTCAGGCATGGGAGTGCACGGAATGCATCGAAGAGAACTTCGAAATGAACGTGGACGAGTGATGACCTGATCCACACTGGCTACGCCCAAGAAGTAGTCACCCGATGGTGACAAGCGCACCCACACCATGTACACATTTTTTTTCTTCTCATCCCATTACATTTGGATCCTTCAGTGCAGGAATATTAGCAGTCCTTATAATCCTCAAATTTATAAAGGTGTCACGTCCGGTGGTTCGACCGCCAACGAATAAACCCTCAGATGAAGAATTATTATGAATTATTATGGACATCCGATGATGTCGTGCGAGGAGAAGTAAAAATAGGATTAAGATATATGTTAAAAATTCTACGCAGTAAGGTAGCACGAGAAACGACTCCAACTTTTCTTCCTGCAAGACACGCAGATGAAGTTCTCAGTTTACACGCTGAGAACAAACAGGAAAGGTGTCCAAATATGCCAAATTATAAGAAAAGACGCCGACTTCATGGTAAAAAGATCCTGTCGGCGTACAGCTGACTAGTCAGGAGACATCAAGAAGATAAAAAGATGCAAGGTAGAGACTCCTGTGCCAGCATCTTTGAAAAACAAAGGATTGTGCATCTTATAAAAAGGGGGACCAACTCCTAAAATTCAGTTATAAATAGTCAGTCAGTCAGTCAGACAATCGTGAACAATCAGTTATTCAGTCATAGTCAATAGTCCAGTAGTCTCTTTTGAAGTTAAAATAGTTCGTTCAGTTGTTTCGCGACAAACCGTTTCAAAGACCAGTGTCAGCAGTCGGAGTATATTGTAACCGAATTCGAACCCGTGATCACGGTAATATTAATATTATTATTATTATTATCAAACTATTTATAAGCACTCCAGTATATGCGCTATATAAACCATATTTGTAAAATCAAATTTGTAATCTCTGATTCAGAACCACACTTTGAATAAATCAATAATATTGTTGTTTTCAAAATAAGGGTACAAAGTTATTTAAACGATCCTCAATTTCCCGAACCATAGCCGGTGTATGCAGGTAGGTTTGAAACTGCGTCCTATCCTCTTAAAATCGTAATTCATCCCACTCGGGACGTAACACTATCAAAGCTTGCAAAGGAGTATCTTTGTGTTATGGCAACATCTGTTCCTTCCGAAAGAGTATTCTCAAAGACTGGCGAAATAATTAGTAAAAAAAAGAAATAGATTAAAAGACAATATAGTGAATAAAATATTGCTTCTTAATATGTACAAAATAAATCCTTTATTATGTCTATTTCGTACATATTCGCTTTATCTACGTTTTTTTCTTGCCGAAATGTTCCAGTATTTCCACTCGCGGCATTTCTATACTCATGTCAGGTCCGAAATCACAGTCAAATTTAAAGCATCGAGATATTTGAAGGAATCATTTGGCAATCGATACATATAGTATAGAAACAGCTTATAGTGATCAGGAATAAATAACTTCTGTGAATTTGATTGCAAAGTGGAAGAACATTGACCCCTTCGACTCGATACTTTCACAGGGTGTATTAAAGAAAGTTTGTTGTGCATTGTAGGTATTAACGAAAGAACCCTCCCCCGCCCTAAAGAACAAAGTCGGTCATTCAAAATAGGCAGAATTTTTCATCAAAATAGGCAGTTTTTTGCAAATATCTCGGAAAATCAAGATACCGCAGTACTGTGCGGACTAATGGCCTGTTTTTGGGCACTTCTCGTAATTTGGTTATTAATGTGTATATATATATATATAAGGCGCTAAAACTCAAGGAACGTAAAGAATATATTTCGCAGAAGTTATAAGGGAATAGCAATCCCTAAGACCCGTATCCTATAAATTCCAAATTCAAGAAAACAAAATCTATTCAAATTAAAACATTGATAAAGAAATAATGAGGAAATACCTGCAAAATTACTTCTTAACCGTTGAAAACGAAACATGAGGCCCTGGGGTGACCGAGGAACCAGTGCGTGAGGTAAAGAGCGAACCAGCATTGCATCCGTTGGCCAACCTCACCCATTTGAAAACACTGGAAATAAATAATAACATGTATCCAACGGCAGAAGGTGAAGTTTCCAAGCTACTACACGCGGTAAGGAAAATAAATTGTAGGGACAACTTGAGAATAAATGAAGGGATCGTTTGCGGTGCAATTAGAAATTGTCTCTACCTGAAATACTTGCACTTGTGAAGACTTCATTCAACGTTGATGAACTCAATGGATACATATACAATAGTATATCATGAATAAATTTCTTCTGTGAATTTGATTGCAAAGTGAAAAAACATTGACCACTTCGACTCAATAATTTCATACCTCCCTTCATATATTAATGTATATATATATAAGGCGCTAAAACTCATGGAACGTAAAGAATATATTTCGCAGAAGTTATAAGGGAATAGCAATCCCTAAGACCCGTATCCTATAAATTCCAAATTCAAGAAAATAAAATCTATTCAAATTAAAACATTGATAAAGAAATAATGAGGAAATACCTGCAAAATTACTTCTTAACCGTTGAAAACGAAACATGAGGCCCTGGGGTGACCGAGGAACCAGTGCGTGAGGTAAAGAGCGAACCAGCATTGCATCCGTTGGCCAACCTCACCCATTTGAAAACACTGGAAATAAATAATAACATGTATCCAACGGCAGAAGGTGAAGTTTCCAAGCTACTACACGCGGTAAGGAAAATAAATTGTAGGGACAACTTGAGAATAAATGAAGGGATCGTTTGCGGTGCAATTAGAAATTGTCTCTACCTGAAATACTTGCACTTGTGAAGACTTCATTCAACGTTGATGAACTCAATGGATACATATACAATAGTATATCATGAATAAATTTCTTCTGTGAATTTGATTGCAAAGTTCAAGAACATTGACCCCATCGACTCAATAATTTCATAGGGTGGATAATAAAAATTCCCTTGTAGATTGTTATGACACACAGCCATTTCGGAGGAAAGACCATTAGACCTCGGGATACTTTTACAAGGGTCTCGAGAAGGCCTAAGCATTTTTTATATACACGTTACCAGTTAAGGCCTAATCGTCACGGGTTAGGCATCCGCGTAGTGCGTGAGGGTTAGAGACCCTAAGGCAGACCCCTTGGGCCATCAGTTTGGGGACCCCTAATAAACATAGTTGCCAGATGACTGGAACAAAGTGACTCTTCTGCCAAGTCCTTGGAAAATCTAGCTTTTCCAAGGAAGCATTGTTCCCAAACTCGATGGTCCTCGCCCTCATGGGACAAGGGGGTAATAAACCATAGGCACGTGCTGGCCACTTGGGCCCTTTTTTTCGTCACGCTGCTCTGGGGTCTGGCAATCGTCACGTGCTGGTCTAGGCACTTTCTCTACGCGTTTGACTTGGGGTGGGGACTTCCTCCACCACCAACAGGGGTTGCATACAAATGACTCCTCCCTCAAGTCAATCAGCAAGTGAGATTTCTTTCCCCCAAAAATGGGACCATCTCCCACTCTTCTCCAAAGTCACCACCGAGGTGAAGAGCGAGCTGACCCCAGAGCAGAAATTAGATACAAACTTGTTCTCAAAGGAAACCGAATAATCACCAGTCCGAATGTAAACTGTATATAGTCATTGTTCTAATAAACCAAAGTTGTTATTGCAAAGGAAGGTGTCGGGTCATTAATTCGACAAAATAACACGCAGAACCTCTCCTACAATTGCGAGAAACTGCACGACATAACATAGATTTTAATGAAAGAACTCTCCTCCATCCTAAAGAACAAATTCGGTCATTGAAAATAGGCAGAATTCGCAATGGAGACTCTGACAGTTTTTTGCAAATATCTCAGAAAATAAAGAGACCTCCGTACAGTGCGGAATGGTCTGTCTTCGGGCACTTCTCGTAATTTGGTTATTAATGTATATATTAATGTACAATAACCAGCAAAACTGAGTCTACACTATTTGAAGCAACATAACTTTTTAAAAATTAGATCAAATGACTTGAATTTTATTGAGAAGTTAGAAGGATTAGTTTATTAGACGAGGTGTAGGAAGGAATGGGAAGAGGTGGAAAGGTTGCAGGAGAGGTTTCTGAGGTGGGTCCTAGGAGTAGAGAGGTACGCACCGCGGTATATGGTGCGGTAACAGCTGCAGAGGGAGTTGTTGAGAGGGAGGGCGGGGTTGAGGGCATGGGGGTACCAGAAGAAGTTGAGGGTGGAAAAAGGGGGGGAGCTAGCTAGGTTGTGCTGGGAGCAGGGAAGAGGAAGGGGCAGAAGGGGAGGGGAGGTAGTAGGGTGGGTGAAGGAGCGACGGCGTTTTTGGGAAGAGAGGGGCTGGACAGCGGAGGAGGCGGAGGAGATGATGGAGGAGAGGATAGAGGCAGTGAGTGAGGAGATAGTGAAAGGGGAAAAGAAGAAGCAACAGGGGAGAGATGGGAAAAGATAGGAAGCGCAAGGTACAACATGTGGTACGGGAGGGTGAAGGGAGAGCGGATACCGGGGTATCTGAAGAAAGGCTGGGGAGAGAGCAGGTGGCAAAGGGTGGCCAGGTACAGGTTGGGAAACGAGATGAGAGGTGGAAAGTATTGGTTGGAGGAGGAGAAGAAAGTATGTAAGGTCTGTGGGTGAGAGGAGGAAACGTGGGAACATGTGTGGGAAATGTGTAAGGGAGGGTTGAGGGGAGTGGTTGGCAGGGGATGGTGGGGAAGTATTAGGGGATGAAGGAGGAGAGGAATGGATGAGGAAGGTGGATGAATGGAGGAAGAGCAGGAATGGAGAGATATGGGAGATGAAGTAAATGGAGAGAATGCATAGGAATGGAGTGAAAGAGAGAGCAGCCGAAAGAGGAGGTCCAGGAGGCATGGGAAGGATGGGTGAGGTGCAGGGAGGGGAGAGAGCAGAGAAGCATGTATGTGTGGGACAGGGAAAAATAATAACGCGGCGGATATTAGTGAAAGATCGTTCTCTCTCTCTATGGCGTGTTTTTAGGACACGTTTAATTAAGTTAGGGTAAGTTAGGATAAGTTTAAGGTTAAGATTGGGGTAAGAGGGAGATGTAATTAAAATTGTAACCCCGAGGGGAATCAATAATTGATATATATATTAGACGAGGTGTACAAAATTTTTGAAAAAAATTTTAATTGGTCGGAATCGCAAAAGAAATAGTAAAAGTTGGTTTTTTCAGCTTTTTTATCAGAGCCTGTATTGAAAATTTAAGGAATGTATTTGATTTGCTCGAATAAATTATATCTACGCTTAAAATTTCACAGATATTGGTTAATTCGATTACGAGTTATAAACGATTAAAAGTGTGGTTTTAAGTCGAAAATCATGAAAAACGGCAATTTTTCCACTTTTAAGCGTTTATAACTCGTAAACGAATTAACCAATATCGGTGAAATTTTCAGCATGGATGTAATTTACTCAAGCGAATCAAACACATTTTTTAAATTTTCAATACAGGCTCAGATAAAAAAGCTAAAAAAACCAACTGTTACTATTTCTTTTGCGATTCCGACCAATTCAAACTTTTTTCAAAAATTTTTTACACCTCGTCTAACAAACTAAACCTTCCAACTTCTCAATAAAATTCAAGTCATTTGATCAGATTTTTAAAAAGTTATGTTGGCTCAAATAGTGTAGACTCAGTTTTGCTGGTTAGTGTATGTATATAAAGCGAGAAAACTCAAGGAACGTAAAGAATATATTTCGCAGAAGTTACAAGGGAATAGCAATCCCTAAGACCCATATCCTATAAATTCCAAATTCAAGGTAACAAGATCTATTCAAATTAAAACATTAATAAAGAAATAATGAGAAAATACCTGTGAAATTTCTTCTTAACTGTTGAAAACAAAACACGAGGCCCTGGGGTGACCGAGGAACCAGTCAGTGAGGTGAACAGCGAACCCACATTGCATCCAATGGCCGGCCTCACACTTGAAAACACTGAAAATAAATAATAACATGTATTCAACGGCAGAAGGTAAAGTTTTTAAGCTACTACACGCGGTAAGGAAAATAAATTATAGGGACAACCTGAGAATAAATGAAGGGATCGTTTGCGGTGCGATTAGAAATTGTCTCTACCTGAAATACATCCACTTGTGCACTTCATTCAACGTTTATAAACTCAATGAATAGATATATAGAAACAACTTATAGTGATCATGTATAAATAACTTCTGTGAATATGATTGCAAAGTGAAAAAACATTGACCACTTCGACTCGATAATTTCATACCTCCCTTCATATATTAATGTATATATATATATATAAGGCGCTAAAACTCATGGAACCTAAAGAATATATTTCGCAGAAGTTATAAGGGAATAGCAATCCCTAAGACCCGTATCCTATAAATTCCAAATTCAAGAAAACAAAATCTATTCAAATTAAAACATTGATAAAGAAATAATGAGGAAATACCTGGAAAATTACTTCTTAACCGTTGAAAAGGAAACATGAGACCCTGGGGTGACCGAGGAACCAGTGCGTGAGGTAAAGAGCGAACCAGCATTGCATCCGTTGGCCAACCTCACCCATTTGAAAACACTGGAAATAAATAATAACATGTATCACTCAATGAATACATATATAGAAACAACTTATAGTGATCATGAATAAATAACTTCTGTGAATTTGATTGCAAAATGGGAGAACATCGACTCGATAATTTCATAGGGTGGATAATAAAAATCTCCTTGTACATTTTAACCAAAGAACCCTCCCGCGCCCTAAAGAACAAATTCGGTCATTCAAAATAGGCAGAAGTTTACATCAAAATAGACAGTTTTTGCAAATATCTCGGAAAATAAAGAGACCGCCGTACTGTGCGGACAAATGGCCTGTTTTCGGGAAAACTTATCAAAATGTATACTCCAAACCTAATCGCCATAATACGTACTTACAACACACGGCACTGACACGAATGGCTGCTCTGAAGTGAATACTGGCCGACGCTTGCGAGCGAATGTTCGATGGCATTCCTTCGACCGCCTTCGGAACCGATCTTCGCTTCTTTCTCTGCAGCTTCCCGTGGACCGTCGCCGCGCCGCCGCGTATACAATGTATGTTGGCGGTTCGTCGGCGTGCTTGCCGCTGCGCGATGCCCAGGCTGCCACATGTCCATTTTCATCTGTCTTTTTCGGCGGTTTATTTGACTTCGAATAATTTCCGGAGGCGCGTTCGAATGCTGTAACGAGGACAGAGCAGTCAAAGACTGGCGCGCGCGTTGCAATGTATGTGGTTGTATCGCCCAATGACAAAGCAAGGATCAAATAAAACTCTAGTCTATATATAGACACTTATGAATCGTAGTTCTTTTTAGACCTTTGAAATTTTGAATCATTTCATTTTTGGTTTAATTTAGCTTCACACATGAATTTATTGACTCTGTTGTAAACATTTATTTCATAATAAAAAAAGAGAGACCGAGGTGTGTGCATGAATAATAGTGGTAAAGTATTTTTAAGTTATAACATTCGCAAAACATCGTATCCGGACCTAATCTAATCATACATTATCATTATTAGGATCATACTCTTATGCAAATGCACGTAGACTTTTTGACAGTGATACTGAAATAAATGTAATGTAACAATTACAATTTTTATTCTGTTATAACGTCTGACACCTGATCGTTCCATACTCCGGGTAAAAAAAAACATGTCCACTTAGGACCCTCCTCCCTATAAATATCCAACATTTAATAAAATTGAAAGATTCCCTTTTCAGTTCCTTTCTTATTCGTTATCCAACACGCCGGTGTTTCCATCTCGTATTCATCAGTCAGCTACACATCTGTAGGTAATACCATACCACAGACGAGGTATAGGAGTAGACCAATCACCCAATGTATTATTCTGTCTCACGCTCGGGGGGCTCTAGAGCCCCCGTACTATTCCGTGTCACATCCTACCGTATCATCCAGAACTAATATTGTGGAACCGATATTCTACAATGGCGCTGTTGCTGATATAATTTTAAATCTCATGTCGAGGATTCATATGATGAATGAAACAAAAGAATGTTGTTTCCTCTTAATTCCATTACGGCTGACACGCGAGTGCATCGAAGGAGACGTAATGTAATAATAATAATAACGTAACGTCTCCGGCTGAGAATATTTTGGTCCCGGATCGAATCCCGCATGGAACGATTTTTTTTTCGTTAAACACTTTTTTCTTGTTCTTTCTACTACATCAGTCGTCTTCCCTGTGCAATTACAACTACAACAGTGTAATAACATAATTATAAAAAATTAAATTAGTTCAATATTAGCCAAAAGTAAGAATGTAGTTTAAATTTAATTAAATAAAATACGACGTTGATATCATTAATTTCATTTGACTATTTAATAGCTACTTATTCAATGTACTTCTGATATTGCTTTTCATTCGCAGCATATATATTCTAATAAATTTAATTATTTGGGATTGATAAAAGATTGAACAACAATATTTATAATAACTAGTTTTGAACATTTTTTAAGGGTAATTAAATTTAAAAAACAAAAAGAATGATTTAAAAATACAAAATATATTTCAGTATATACCATTAAACCCGATTCTTTTTAATTTTTTCAGTTTAAATTTTACTTTGGTATTGTTCCGTCACAAGACAAAACAAATATTTCAATATAACCAAACATCTGGGTGGCAGACTTCGGCCTACCTCCAGTTTATCATGTTTGTAATGCACTAGCATTTATGGTAGCGGCCCGGGACAAAATTTACAACACTTTACCGGGCGCAGGTTTATAACGCCTTTCCGGACCCATCGAGTGAGGGTACCGCGCGTCCACCTCGGCACAAGGTTACCCTCCCTTTGGCAATGGTAGGCGCCAACGAAGATCAATGACAATGATTGACCAATCACGAACAAATTAGAAGACAGAGATTCTTAGACCCCACCCACACCGAGATTAGCTGCAAGGAGTGAAGAGACGACAAGACCAGTCAACCAACTAGCCTCAAATAAACAAGTATTCCTCCGAGCAACCGTAGAGTCGTAGTCCACCAGAGCAGCAGCGGTCGTAGTATCCGCGTATTTCTTTTTATTTCTTCGGTTCTGTTAACGTCAGAGTCGATAGTGCAAACCGACACGGACAAGAGTGTCCCTTGCACTGCATTCCAGACAGAGTTGGGCACTATTTAGATAACAAATTATTTAAATAAGGATTCGAATCAAAGATATTTTATCTTTATTCGTTATTCGAAAGTTCGAATAAAAAAAGTATCTCTGTCGAATAAATAATTTTATTAGACGAGAATTTATCGGACGAATAGAGAGAATTTTTTTTATTCGAAGCGGATTTATTCGAACTTGGAATAAATTTTCATCTTTTATCTGTATCTTTTATTCAAAGGCTTCGGATAAATCTTCGAATAACTTTTGCCAGCTCGAATAAGCGGCGACGAGGTCCGACGAACGCCGATCTTCAAAGACCCAGCGACTGACAAACGGTATACAATGTAAGCAGATGGAGAATCGCGCACGAATGAAAGTTCAAACTTTTAGATTTTTCAATATACCTCCATAAAATTGCGGCGAGTGAATTGAGGGGCTTTTCCTGATGAAAATGAGTCCAAACTCGAGTGTAATCGAACAATTTTATTGATACGTAATGTTACGATAAAAATTAAAATCTTGTTGAAGATAATCCAAATGATGTCGTGTTTGGACTCATTTTCATCTGGATAAGCTCTACAACTTATTCGTATTAAAAATACTATTCGCATTAACACTATTCCTACCGAAACTTCGCGTATACCTATTTCTACCGCGACCGGTCAAATGACCGGTCTGTAGCACAACTTATATTTTTTAATATAGAATGAAGATAATAGCCAATTTGACAGTATAAAAATATAGTTTCTTTTATTTAGGAGTATATAATGTATATTTTATTCGTTTTCACCGCATAATATTTCGTTTACTATACCCTGTTGGGCCTGATGTTCCCCTAAACATATTATGAATAGGTGCTCTTCCAGGATTAGACCCTTCTTTTACTTCTTGCCAAACAGTTCCGTCTATAGCAGTTTCGATTACCTCTTCCTCATTCTCGCTATCGGAAGTAACTAAAAATCTCCTTCTCTTTCGTCCTCTACGTACGTTCGAAACATTCCCTTCGTCCTCATCGGTGTTCGAGTCGTTCTCAAATAGATCATAATTTTCCGTATTGTCATTTGCAATATCAAAAATTTCGAACGTCTTTACATTTTGGGAATGAATATTCAAGGGATAAAATAAAAACTAAAATATAAAAATGTAAATCAAGATGGATAAAAAAATGAACAAAAGATAAAATGTGAAACTTGCTACGAAGTATTGTTGGTTTGTTCACTTTTTTGAAAATGACACTTATAACGCGTAATACAATAGAAAATAAAAGTAGAATAATAATAGAATAAAAATACAAAATAGTAAAAGACTGCCGAATATGCTCCTTGTAACTTTCACGTTTTGATGCTCTCTGTCCAGCTCACGAGACTTTACTGATTTGAATTCGTGAGAAGACGTCTAGGCATCTCCTTCGGCTATGATTTTATTTATTTTACAGTCATAGTAGATAAGACGGTGTAAGAAAATCCGAGGTTCTGGACCGCTTCGGATACCAATCAAGCAAATAAAGACCGCGAGGCCGATAGGCGAGCGAGGACTGTAAGCACTTTTCGGCTAAAATCATGCCACAACTGCATTACCTTCCGTTTGTAACGACTTTATAGTTTCGGAATTGAGTCTTTGAAAGAATACTATTACAAAAAGATATAAATCGATCTACCGGTCAAATGACCGGTCGTGGTAGGTAAGACAGACTACAAATTTTTCTCAGAAAATAAACAATAAAAAAAGAAGTAAATATTGAAAAATGTATTATACGCATATTGTAGGAAAAGTCGTGAAGTTTAAAGGCGATTCAACTACGTTGTATATAGGAAATTCTAATCGAAATTTTAAAAACGGTCATTTGACCGGTCGCGGTAGGAGTTTGGACTCATTTTCTTCAGGAAAAGCCCCTAACAATTCACTCGTCACAATTTTATGAAGGTATATTGAAAAATCTAAAATTTGAACTTTCATTCGATGCGGGTTTCGATGGCGGACGAAAAGATTCTCAGCCGGAGACGTTTTACGGCCTGCACCAACCGAAACTGTTGAGAGTCAGAGTTATATATTGAAATGTAACGCAAATAAAATATTTTATACTGCAGTTTTAAGTTTCTACACTGTTTTCCTCAATATAAAAATGTTCAATATTACATAATACACCTACAAAACGATCAGGAGGCATCGAAACAATTGATTTTTTTTTAACGACGATGCAATTTATAAAAAAATAAGAAAAATTGTTTCAGTATTATCTAACTACTGAATTTTTATAAAACTGGTATCTCGGAAACTTCAATTCGAAATGTGCACTTTCTTCAAATGATTGGACAATTCAATTATCCAATTTTCTTAAACATGTTTGTATAATCTGGAAAATCTTTAAAAATTACACATTAATAATCACGATGAGACACAAATAACATAATAACATAAACGTGGTCAACTGAAAACTTCGATATAAAATCGGCAATTTTATGCTTTCGGATTTATTTAAAAATCTATTTTGCAGCCAAAAATTCTGAAAAAGTCTCAGTCGTGTATGATATTAGGTAGAATATTCAAGAATTCTTTCGTAATTTTTTGTTGAGAATGGTACGACTAAAAATTAATTTGGTTTGGAGACACTTTTGACCATCTTATCTGTCTTTGTCTTAAAAATCAACAAAAAAAATTATTTAAAAAATATATAACATATTTCAGTATACGCCATTAAACCCGATCTTTAAAAAAGATTTCTAGTCCAAATTTCGCATTGATATCTTTTTTAGTTTAAATGTTGTAGCAAAATGTGCGCCTCGCCGAACCACGAATCGATTGTGCTAATCGATTGCGGCTCAGGCGCTCGAAACTTTGGTAACGTGAATTCGGTGGAACGCGTCGAACAGTCGAGCAGGCAGCTCACACGGACAGAATAGAGATACGCTTGTGTGTAGCGCGTGCATAGTAGAAGCAACGTAAAGGCTCGTACAGACCTGAAGATTTCGACGAACATTGCGCCGAACGGCGCGCCGAACAGCGAACGAAACGCAAAATCGACATTCATTTCGGCGAACCGAACGGCGCGATCTTGCGTTTCGTTCGCTGTTCGGCGCAATGTTCGTCGAAATGTTCAGGTCTGTACGAGCCTTAAGGAGACGACGGTACGAGAGCCAACCCTTCACGTGGGACGGCGAACAGTGGTGCCAAGGCGGCAAAAAATCCTTTTTATAAATTTTCGATTTTTATAAAAAAAAATTATTTTTGTATAGCCTAATAGTACGTGCATGATGTGCCAGTCAGATTTTTGAAAAAATTTTTTTTACGGAGATATACGCATGGTAAATAACCATTTCCTCGCTCCTGAGAATTCATCAGTTTTCAGTGCGATAGTTATGTAATTACTCCGCCTATAATTGAATACTTAGGGGTCTACAAATCATATGGGTTATTGCAAATGGCTTCAACTATTAACTGGTAAAAAAAATTTTCCAAAAAACGTTGTTTAACACTAAGTAATATGGACTAACCTGAATTCCCTTTGCGTTACGCTCATTTTTTATTTATGGAGGAATACAAAAAATCCTTTGAATAGCTTCGATTTGGAACTAATCGTTTTGGCAAGTTATAATATTGATCTAGCTTTGTGCAAAAAATCATGAGATACTTCGAGATGCTTTCGTCGCAATTTAAGTTCAAATATCAACTTTCGGAATTTCCAAGAATGAATCGCGTGTATGTCACGATTATTTGACGTTTCAGGTGGAATTTTTAAGGGATACATATCAGATAATAAAAAAAAATGACATTCATACATATAAAAAAATATTTAATAACAATTTTTTATGTTAAATAAACAAAGTTTTCGTTCACTGGACCACTGTCGCAAAAATGCAACAGGTATTTTTTGGTAGTGCTCCAATGAACGCTATAAAAATAATTTATGTAAGATAAAAAAAATTGTTATTAAATATTTTTGTATACATGAAAAATTAATAAATCATATGCACTTCACATTTTTCTTTATTAATTAGAAATATTCCTAAAAAATTTCACCTGGAAAATCAAATAATCGTAGCTTCCGCACGATTCACTCTTGGAAATTCTGAAAGTTGATATTTAAACTTAAATTGTGACGAAAGGGTCTCATGAATTTTTGCACAAAGTTAGATCAATATTACACCTTGCCAAAACGATTAGTTCCAGACCAAAATCTATTAAAGGATTTGTTTTATGCTTCCATAAATAAAAAATGGGCAGAAAACAGAGATTTTCGATTAGCCCATATTACTTAATATTAACAACTTTGTGCAAAAAGTTTTTGCCAAATAAGCGTTGTAACTGTGGTAATCTTTCCACAGATTTTCAAACAAATTCGTTGGATAGTTTCATTTTACAGATTTTTTGCCGCTTTTTGGCCATTTGGCACCACTGTGCGGCGTCACGCTGTTATGCCGCAGGAAGGGGTAGATGAAGAGTATCCTCGAATAAACTCCAAACTCTTCTAGCACAACTTAGGTTTATTTGGGAATAGGTCGCCAAGCAAGAATACAAAGCGATTTTGTACACGACGAATAACTTTGTAACAAACGAGTCGACTGACGGGTTACGTGTAACTTCTTCTCTGTGTGTGTGTCTGTCCGCGCCCTTTCGCAGGGCCTTATATAAGGGTACAACTATGGAAGTTTGGTGGGGATGGATGACACTAGCACTTAGAGATAGGGAATGACGTGGAGGTCGGAATTTTCGCAGGGTTGGACTTTAATCTGAAATCTCAGTACCAGTGAGTAATTTGCCTTAGTCTAGTAGATGAGAAAGCCCGTGAGTTCTGACTCATCTATTTGTCTGACTTATCTATAGAGAATAGATAAGTCTGGTAGTCTCGCATAACAACGCGATTCTGGCATCACGACTGAACAAGTGTGATCGAGCTCGATGAATGCGGTAGTGTTTGTACGTGTCGTACTGTTATGCCGCAGGAAGGGGTAGATGAAGAGTATCCTCGAATAAACTCCAAACTCTTCCAGCACAACTTAGGTTTATTTGGGAATAGGTCGCCAAGCAAGAATACAAGCGATTTTGTACACGACGAATAACTTTGTAACAAACGAGTCGACTGACGGGCTACTTGTAACTTCTTCTCTGTCTGTCTCTCTCTCTCTCTCTCTCTCTCTCCGCGCCCTTTCGCAGGGCCTTATATAAGAGTACAACTATGGAAGTTTGGTGGGGATGGATGACACTAGCCCTTAGAGATAGGGAATGACGTGGAGGTCGGAGTTTTCGCAGGGTTGGACTTTAACATGAAATCTCTGTACCGGTGAGTAATTTTGCCTTAGTCTAGTAGATGAGAAAGCCCGTGAGTTCTGACTCATCTATTTGTCTGACTTATCTATAGAGAATAGATAAGTCCGGTAGTCTCGCATAACATCCCCTTCCTTATTTTAAAAGAATATACCTTGGTAAGGTATGTTCTTTTTACAAGATTGGTTTGAGTACGGTTTTACGCTTTGACGGTTTTACATAAATTGGTACGGGTTCGTCGCTAACTTCATCGACAGTGAATGCTTGGTCATTTTGAGGTTTTGATGTGAACCTGACAGAATACTGAGGTGACGGTGTCGTTACATTTTCGTTATAAACGTGGGTACCTCCTGTATTGAAACAGTTTACATACTGATTGCAAGGTTTGAAGCATAAACTTATGAGTTTCCAGACTTTTAATTTGCATAATACATATAATAGAGCTAGTAGGATTAAACTAACGGTGATAATTTTAAGTGTGGTCCAGATGGTTTCGGTTATACCTAAAGATATGTGATGAATTAAAATATCTTCTTCTTCTTTACACGTTTAGAGTAAAGTTGTATCCAGATGGGATTTAGAATTTTGATGATGGATATTTGATATTTCCTACTTTCTGGGAATATATGAATTGCTTGCGCTATACATTGGTCTTGAAATGATGAAGTGAGAACTGGAGTCGTTCTTTCACAAATTCGGATTTTCTCGAAGATTTTACATTTGTGAATATCCATAGACTCGACAGGGCTGTAGTATTTAGTTGTGCTGTCTAGTAGTATATATCGAACAGTTATGCTAACTACATACATTAGTTTGTCCCGAATAAGGGGGATTGGTACTAGTTGATAAAGGTTATATTGTTCTGGTTCAAGAATTGGAATTTTCATTTCAAAGCAAAGTTGTGTATCATGTAAGACAAAAGTATTAACTTCGATGACTCGTTGATATAGGAAGGCTGATTCTTTCGTGGCAGGAAATAGCATCCTTTCAGCTCCAAATTTGGATTCAATGCTTTTTAGAATTGTTACTAAGTCTACTGAATTTAGCAATGTGGGGTCCAATTTTCCTTGGATTCCATTGTTGATTAAACTTCTGAGTTTGTGTGTTAATTCCCCGTATTCAGTTACAAGTTCAGATAATAAAGTTGCTGTACTGAGTTGAATTTGTCGCTGTTCTATCTTATCTGTAACCTGATAGATTGCTTCAGTGGTTACATTTATGAATGATTGAATTCTATCACGATAATTGGAAAAGTCTTTAACAATGCCTTTTACAATGGTTGTTTCTTTATCTAGGTGTACGGCTAAACTTTTACTATCTGTATAAAGTTTATCAAGTTCCGAATCGTAATATTCGGCGTCCTTTTGACTAAGGGTTCCGAATAATACATTGGCTAAATCTCCAATGGGATTCAACCAACCACGTTTTACATGTTTACTTCTATTAGGTAAAGTTATGCCTATACTGTATAACATACGCCATTTTTCGTTAATATCGCGGTTAAAACGTTCGTGTAGGAGACGATAAGTTTGATTAATTACCGGATTTCTACTAAGTGCATCAGCGTTAGAATTCAAACATCCCTTTTTGTATTGAATCTCGTAATCATACTCTTCTAAAATGATCCTCCATCGCGTCTGCATGGCAGTTGGGTTTTTCATGTTATTTAGCCATTTCAGTGGCTGATGATCAGTAATTATAACGAACTTTCGACCATATGAGTAGGGGCGGAAGTGCTTTACACTCCAAACCATGGCAAGCATTTCGCGATCCGTGGTTGAATATTTTTGCTCAGCTTCGTTTAGGGTCCGACTTGCAAAGCTGATTGGTTTTTCTTTTCCGCTCTCATCTTTTTGTGCCAGTACCGCTCCTAAAGCTTCACCGGATGCATCAGTAGATAAAATGAATTGTCTTTTAAAATCTGGGTACATGAGTACACGATCTCCGCAAAGTTCTGTCTTCAGATGTTGAAAAGATTCCTCTTGTTGTTGCTTCCACTCGAAGTTCCTGTCCTTTCTCAGAAGCGTATTCATTGGTTTAGCTAACTGCGAGAAATTTGGGATAAATCTCCGGTAATATCCTGCCAATCCTTGGAACTGCTTGACATATATAGGGGCTTCATCTGTGACAGGTATGCTATGCTCGGTCAGTTTTGTCATAGGCAGTGCGTCGCCTGGCAAAGCAAGGATGTCCTCAAACTCTCGCGATACCTTCCTGACTAATTCAATAGCTTTCGGATCTGTCAAATGGGCTACCCGTGTATTTTCGTCTAATAATTTTAAACGTTTTTCTCGACCCTCAATCGAGTCCTTACTAAAATGTAGGATCCTATGCAAAGTACCTGTTAGTTCTATCGTCCTATGCTTGGTATCTATCTTGGCTTCCTCCCCCTCAAGGAACGGCATGCCGAGTAACCCGTCTTCTTCTATAGGAAAACTATCTGGTACTATCGCTAAAATATGTTCACGATTTCCTACTGTAAGTTTAGCTTCTCTGGTTGAGACGACTTCTCTATCATCAATTCCATAAAAACGATTGATTCGCGCTCGTGTAGGTAAAACAACTGCTGCTGCTGCTTTTATTAAATTTATTCTCGCTCCTGTGTCTAGGAGGAATACTCGACTTGACCTGCTTTGTCCCATTCGGAGAGCAATTGTAATGTTTCCTCGATTTGTAATTCCTCGGTCAGATCCCGTGGGTTTGTTGACTGTATAAACCTGTCTTGATTCTTTCGTTCTCCTGAGCAAAACGCGTTGTTCGTCCGTTGACCGAAAGGAGCTGTCACTTTCATCATCTCTGATTCTAACGTTTACAGGTTCTAGTGGTACTGAAGTTTCCCCATGTCGTAGTTCGTCGATTTCTTTCCGTTGCTCTTCGCAGAGAGTCATTAATTTAAGACATTTTCTCAGTAGTTCAGCCATTTGTTGTTCAAGGCTGCTTCTAACAGGGCTCGCGGGTCGACTCATTTTCTCGAGAGTTTTATGAATAAAACTATGTAACGACTCGCTGCTATCACTTTCGGTGTGAATTTCTGATTTCGGGTTCCAATATGTGTGAAAAGGCATTCACTTACCCGAATAGAATTTTCATAATCGTCTTATATCCTTCCAGATTTCGTCTTGTCGCCTTGTTGACCTCGGTCTTCTTGCTGAATTGCGGCCTATCCCACCGCTGCCACCAAAAATTAGTCCTCTGTTATGCCGCAGGAAGGGGTAGATGAAGAGTGTTCGAAATCACTGCAGGCGTTACCGAGAATCTCGGTAACGCAAACATCATTTCTTGTGCCATAGTTTTTGCGACCTAATCCGCAGGCGAGCGGCCTCGGTGCGACCGTGTCTCGGCGTTGACAATAGCCAGCTGATCGAGCACGGCGCCGAGACCGGGTGAACGCACTCAGACGTAAACTTTGTGTTTACTTCTAAACGTTTACTTGTCGCGTGAGCCACCGTTCCCATAATCCAAAATATCAAATCCGTCACCCACCGTCCTTGTTTCCTGTGCAGTAGCGGCCGTTAGGGCATTGCCCTCGTGCGCTAGCTAACGTTCGACACTGCCAAATCCTTTGTCATTTTCAAAAACCCCACTCCTTATTCCTTCCGACGCCGGTGGCCACGCATAGTATAAATAACCCGCGATAACCGCGAAACGAGGTCTTTAGACACGCTCGATCGCTCGATCACAGTCTCGCTTTACTTTCGTTTATTCGTGCGCTCCACGACACTTCACTCTCCCAAATCGTGCGCTTCACGATTTGCGCGTTACATCTCCGACTACTATCTATTCTCCGCTTTCGTGTACCTCTGCACTTCACCGCTATCTTGTATTCTTTCCGCTTTATTCTTAATACATTATTTATTATTTCATACAGTCCACTATTATTCTCTACCTGTCTCTATCGCAACCTATACCTCTTTCCTTTCGCTATAGTTCCAAACAAAGAGTATCCTCGAATAAACTCCAAACTCTTCCAGCACAACTTAGGTTTATTTGGGAATAGGTCGCCAAGCAAGAATACAAGCGATTTTGTACACGACGAATAACTTTGTAACAAACGAGTCGACTGATGGGCTACTTGTAACTTCTTCTCTGTCTGTCTCTCTCTCTCTCCGCGCCCTTCCGCAGGGCCTTATATAAGAGTACAACTATGGAAGTTTGGTGGGGATGGATGACACTAGCCCTTAGAGATAGGGAATGACGTGGAGGTCGGAGTTTTCGCAGGGTTGGACTTCAACATGAAATCTCTGTACCGGTGAGTAATTTTGCCTTAGTCTAGTAGATGAGAAAGCCCGTGAGTTCTGACTCATCTATTTGTCTGACTTATCTATAGAGAATAGATAAGTCCGGTAGTCTCGCATAACAGTACGTTGCGTTCGTCGTTTATTTTCTCATTAGAAACGTGCAAAAAAATAATACAACTACGTTCTGAGTGAATAGTGAAATAGATTGACATCTCGCAAAAAACGATCAACTACATAATTATTGATTAATTAATTCTTAACTCTTTCGAATTTCACAATTAATATTAATTGATATTTTACATGATTCTTTAAAGCTAAAATTTATGTTGTTTAAATGAAATATACATGGAAATATATAGTAAATTTCAATTTAATTTCTTTTTCAAGTTCAGTTACAAAAGATATTCAAAATGAATGCGTATTAATAGTGTTAAAAAATTGTAGAAATGCGAATAATTATACGTATGGAGAAATGTTATTTACGTTCAAGATTTATGAAAATTGTATTTCTATAATTTGGAAACATGGTATCTATATTTATTAATATTGTATTGATAAAGATAATTGTAGATATATAACATAATGACATCAAATTAAAAAATATAATTTGAACATATAGTCATAACTCTGATCATAACATCAGATATGTACATAACTCGTCAATCATTTGTATTTGACCACATTTGATAATTTTTTATGATCTAGTTCCAACATTTATCGTTCGTCAGCGTAGAGGGCGTAAGAAAACCAGTTGTTTACATGTGAGACACGAAACCGCATATGGTGATTGGTCTACTCTTATACCATAAAATTGCCGATTTTATATCGAACTTTTCAGTTGACCACGTTTATGTTATTATGTTATTTGTGTCTCATCGTGATTATTAATGTGTAATTTTTAAAGATTTTCCAGATTATACAAACATGTTTAAGAAAATTGGATAATTGAATTGTCCAATCATTTGAAGAAAGTGCACATTTCGAATTGAAGTTTCCGAGATACCAGTTTTATAAAAATTCAGTAGTTAGATAATACTGAAACAATTTTTCTTATTTTTTTATAAATTGCATCGTCGTTAAAAAAAAAATCAATTGTTTCGATGCCTCCTGATCGTTTTGTAGGTGTATTATGTAATATTGAACATTTTTATATTGAGGAAAACAGTGTAGAAACTTAAAACTGCAGTATAAAATATTTTATTTGCGTTACATTTCAATATATAACTCTGACTCTCAACAGTTTCGGTTGGTGCAGGCCGTAAAACGTCCCCCCGGGTTAGTTCCCCGGTGTAGGGGGGTGTCGGTCCGTCCCTCCCCGATTGGGGAGGGGGATCCGTGGGGGGTATTGGGTGAGGAAGGGTCGGGGCGTGCCGGATCACGCCTCCGACGGCCCTTCCTTCCGGTGGCGGCGTCTTCTTGCCTCGGCCGGGGCTGGTTCCTTCGGGATACCGGCCCCGAGCGGGGCACGAAGACTCCGGGAGCTGTGGGTGGACCGAGCTGGGGCTCGGGAAGCCCAATCCGAAGGCTCCAGGGATGGGGACACCGGGCGGGTCCCTCCGCCCGGGGTCTTATAGCGTAGGCAGTGGGGGAGGTTAACCCCTCCCCCGGGGTATGATGATAGCTGGGAGGTGTCCTGTTGAGTACTCGCGTGATCCAGGCACCTCCCGTGTAGCTTAGGTGGGCGTGAGGTTTTAGTGGGTAGTCTCCGGGGGCTTCGCCCCCCGGAGAGAATCCCACATAACCCCGGCTTCCCCCAGGGAGTCGGGGTATGTATAAAACATTTCCTCACGATAAAAAAAAAAAAAAAAGGCCGTAAAACGTCTCCGGCTGAGAATCTTTTCGTCCGCCATCGAAACCCGCATCGAATGAAAGTTCAAATTTTAGATTTTTCAATATACCTTCATAAAATTGTGACGAGTGAATTGTTAGGGGCTTTTCCTGAAGAAAATGAGTCCAAACTCCTACCGCGACCGGTCAAATGACCGTTTTTAAAATTTCGATTAGAATTTCCTATATACAACGTAGTTGAATCGCCTTTAAACTTCACGACTTTTCCTACAATATGCGTATAATACATTTTTCAATATTTACTTCTTTTTTTATTGTTTATTTTCTGAGAAAAATTTGTAGTCTGTCTTACCTACCACGACCGGTCATTTGACCGGTAGATCGATTTATATCTTTTTGTAATAGTATTCTTTCAAAGACTCAATTCCGAAACTATAAAGTCGTTACAAACGGAAGGTAATGCAGTTGTGGCATGATTTTAGCCGAAAAGTGCTTACAGTCCTCGCTCGCCTATCGGCCTCGCGGTCTTTATTTGCTTGATTGGTATCCGAAGCGGTCCAGAACCTCGGATTTTCTTACACCGTCTTATCTACTATGACTGTAAAATAAATAAAATCATAGCCGAAGGAGATGCCTAGACGTCTTCTCACGAATTCAAATCAGTAAAGTCTCGTGAGCTGGACAGAGAGCATCAAAACGTGAAAGTTACAAGGAGCATATTCGGCAGTCTTTTACTATTTTGTATTTTTATTCTATTATTATTCTACTTTTATTTTCTATTGTATTACGCGTTATAAGTGTCATTTTCAAAAAAGTGAACAAACCAACAATACTTCGTAGCAAGTTTCACATTTTATCTTTTGTTCATTTTTTTATCCATCTTGATTTACATTTTTATATTTTAGTTTTTATTTTATCCCTTGAATATTCATTCCCAAAATGTAAAGACGTTCGAAATTTTTGATATTGCAAATGACAATACGGAAAATTATGATCTATTTGAGAACGACTCGAACACCGATGAGGACGAAGGGAATGTTTCGAACGTACGTAGAGGACGAAAGAGAAGGAGATTTTTAGTTACTTCCGATAGCGAGAATGAGGAAGAGGTAATCGAAACTGCTATAGACGGAACTGTTTGGCAAGAAGTAAAAGAAGGGTCTAATCCTGGAAGAGCACCTATTCATAATATGTTTAGGGGAACATCAGGCCCAACAGGGTATAGTAAACGAAATATTATGCGGTGAAAACGAATAAAATATACATTATATACTCCTAAATAAAAGAAACTATATTTTTATACTGTCAAATTGGCTATTATCTTCATTCTATATTAAAAAATATAAGTTGTGCTACAGACCGGTCATTTGACCGGTCGCGGTAGAAATAGGTATACGCGAAGTTTCGGTAGGAATAGTGTTAATGCGAATAGTATTTTTAATACGAATAAGTTGTAGAGCTTATCCAGATGAAAATGAGTCCAAACACGACATCATTTGGATTATCTTCAACAAGATTTTAATTTTTATCGTAACATTACGTATCAATAAAATTGTTCGATTACACTCGAGTTTGGACTCATTTTCATCAGGAAAAGCCCCTCAATTCACTCGCCGCAATTTTATGGAGGTATATTGAAAAATCTAAAAGTTTGAACTTTCATTCGTGCGCGATTCTCCATCTGCTTACATTGTATACCGTTTGTCAGTCGCTGGGTCTTTGAAGATCGGCGTTCGTCGGACCTCGTCGCCGCTTATTCGAGCTGGCAAAAGTTATTCGAAGATTTATCCGAAGCCTTTGAATAAAAGATACAGATAAAAGATGAAAATTTATTCCAAGTTCGAATAAATCCGCTTCGAATAAAAAAAATTCTCTCTATTCGTCCGATAAATTCTCGTCTAATAAAATTATTTATTCGACAGAGATACTTTTTTTATTCGAACTTTCGAATAACGAATAAAGATAAAATATCTTTGATTCGAATCCTTATTTAAATAATTTGTTATCTAAATAGTGCCCAACTCTGTCTGGAATGCAGTGCAAGGGACACTCTTGTCCGTGTCGGTTTGCACTATCGACTCTGACGTTAACAGAACCGAAGAAATAAAAAGAAATACGCGGATACTACGACCGCTGCTGCTCTGGTGGACTACGACTCTACGGTTGCTCGGAGGAATACTTGTTTATTTGAGGCTAGTTGGTTGACTGGTCTTGTCGTCTCTTCACTCCTTGCAGCTAATCTCGGTGTGGGTGGGGTCTAAGAATCTCTGTCTTCTAATTTGTTCGTGATTGGTCAATCATTGTCATTGATCTTCGTTGGCGCCTACCATTGCCAAAGGGAGGGTAACCTTGTGCCGAGGTGGACGCGCGGTACCCTCACTCGATGGGTCCGGAAAGGCGTTATAAACCTGCGCCCGGTAAAGTGTTGTAAATTTTGTCCCGGGCCGCTACCATAAATGCTAGTGCATTACAAACATGATAAACTGGAGGTAGGCCGAAGTCTGCCACCCAGATGTTTGGTTATATTGAAATATTTGTTTTGTCTTGTGACGGAACAATACCAAAGTAAAATTTAAACTGAAAAAATTAAAAAGAATCGGGTTTAATGGTATATACTGAAATATATTTTGTATTTTTAAATCATTCTTTTTGTTTTTTAAATTTAATTACCCTTAAAAAATGTTCAAAACTAGTTATTATAAATATTGTTGTTCAATCTTTTATCAATCCCAAATAATTAAATTTATTAGAATATATATGCTGCGAATGAAAAGCAATATCAGAAGTACATTGAATAAGTAGCTATTAAATAGTCAAATGAAATTAATGATATCAACGTCGTATTTTATTTAATTAAATTTAAACTACATTCTTACTTTTGGCTAATATTGAACTAATTTAATTTTTTATAATTATGTTATTACACTGTTGTAGTTGTAATTGCACAGGGAAGACGACTGATGTAGTAGAAAGAACAAGAAAAAAGTGTTTAACGAAAAAAAAATCGTTCCATGCGGGATTCGATCCGGGACCAAAATATTCTCAGCCGGAGACGTTACGTTATTATTATTATTACATTACGTCTCCTTCGATGCACTCGCGTGTCAGCCGTAATGGAATTAAGAGGAAACAACATTCTTTTGTTTCATTCATCATATGAATCCTCGACATGAGATTTAAAATTATATCAGCAACAGCGCCATTGTAGAATATCGGTTCCACAATATTAGTTCTGGATGATACGGTAGGATGTGACACGGAATAGTACGGGGGCTCTAGAGCCCCCCGAGCGTGAGACAGAATAATACATTGGGTGATTGGTCTACTCCTATACCTCGTCTGTGGTATGGTATTACCTACAGATGTGTAGCTGACTGATGAATACGAGATGGAAACACCGGCGTGTTGGATAACGAATAAGAAAGGAACTGAAAAGGGAATCTTTCAATTTTATTAAATGTTGGATATTTATAGGGAGGAGGGTCCTAAGTGGACATGTTTTTTTTTACCCGGAGTATGGAACGATCAGGTGTCAGACGTTATAACAGAATAAAAATTGTAATTGTTACATTACATTTATTTCAGTATCACTGTCAAAAAGTCTACGTGCATTTGCATAAGAGTATGATCCTAATAATGATAATGTATGATTAGATTAGGTCCGGATACGATGTTTTGCGAATGTTATAACTTAAAAATACTTTACCACTATTATTCATGCACACACCTCGGTCTCTCTTTTTTTATTATGAAATAAATGTTTACAACAGAGTCAATAAATTCATGTGTGAAGCTAAATTAAACCAAAAATGAAATGATTCAAAATTTCAAAGGTCTAAAAAGAACTACGATTCATAAGTGTCTATATATAGACTAGAGTTTTATTTGATCCTTGCTTTGTCATTGGGCGATACAACCACATACATTGCAACGCGCGCGCCAGTCTTTGACTGCTCTGTCCTCGTTACAGCATTCGAACGCGCCTCCGGAAATTATTCGAAGTCAAATAAACCGCCGAAAAAGACAGATGAAAATGGACATGTGGCAGCCTGGGCATCGCGCAGCGGCAAGCACGCCGACGAACCGCCAACATACATTGTATACGCGGCGGCGCGGCGACGGTCCACGGGAAGCTGCAGAGAAAGAAGCGAAGATCGGTTCCGAAGGCGGTCGAAGGAATGCCATCGAACATTCGCTCGCAAGCGTCGGCCAGTATTCACTTCAGAGCAGCCATTCGTGTCAGTGCCGTGTGTTGTAAGTACGTATTATGGCGATTAGGTTTGGAGTATACATTTTGATAAGTTTTCCCGAAAACAGGCCATTTGTCCGCACAGTACGGCGGTCTCTTTATTTTCCGAGATATTTGCAAAAACTGTCTATTTTGATGTAAACTTCTGCCTATTTTGAATGACCGAATTTGTTCTTTAGGGCGCGGGAGGGTTCTTTGGTTAAAATGTACAAGGAGATTTTTATTATCCACCCTATGAAATTATCGAGTCGATGTTCTCCCATTTTGCAATCAAATTCACAGAAGTTATTTATTCATGATCACTATAAGTTGTTTCTATATATGTATTCATTGAGTGATACATGTTATTATTTATTTCCAGTGTTTTCAAATGGGTGAGGTTGGCCAACGGATGCAATGCTGGTTCGCTCTTTACCTCACGCACTGGTTCCTCGGTCACCCCAGGGTCTCATGTTTCCTTTTCAACGGTTAAGAAGTAATTTTCCAGGTATTTCCTCATTATTTCTTTATCAATGTTTTAATTTGAATAGATTTTGTTTTCTTGAATTTGGAATTTATAGGATACGGGTCTTAGGGATTGCTATTCCCTTATAACTTCTGCGAAATATATTCTTTAGGTTCCATGAGTTTTAGCGCCTTATATATATATATATACATTAATATATGAAGGGAGGTATGAAATTATCGAGTCGAAGTGGTCAATGTTTTTTCACTTTGCAATCATATTCACAGAAGTTATTTATACATGATCACTATAAGTTGTTTCTATATATCTATTCATTGAGTTTATAAACGTTGAATGAAGTGCACAAGTGGATGTATTTCAGGTAGAGACAATTTCTAATCGCACCGCAAACGATCCCTTCATTTATTCTCAGGTTGTCCCTATAATTTATTTTCCTTACCGCGTGTAGTAGCTTAAAAACTTTACCTTCTGCCGTTGAATACATGTTATTATTTATTTTCAGTGTTTTCAAGTGTGAGGCCGGCCATTGGATGCAATGTGGGTTCGCTGTTCACCTCACTGACTGGTTCCTCGGTCACCCCAGGGCCTCGTGTTTTGTTTTCAACAGTTAAGAAGAAATTTCACAGGTATTTTCTCATTATTTCTTTATTAATGTTTTAATTTGAATAGATCTTGTTACCTTGAATTTGGAATTTATAGGATATGGGTCTTAGGGATTGCTATTCCCTTGTAACTTCTGCGAAATATATTCTTTACGTTCCTTGAGTTTTCTCGCTTTATATACATACACTAACCAGCAAAACTGAGTCTACACTATTTGAGCCAACATAACTTTTTAAAAATCTGATCAAATGACTTGAATTTTATTGAGAAGTTGGAAGGTTTAGTTTGTTAGACGAGGTGTAAAAAATTTTTGAAAAAAGTTTGAATTGGTCGGAATCGCAAAAGAAATAGTAACAGTTGGTTTTTTTAGCTTTTTTATCTGAGCCTGTATTGAAAATTTAAAAAATGTGTTTGATTCGCTTGAGTAAATTACATCCATGCTGAAAATTTCACCGATATTGGTTAATTCGTTTACGAGTTATAAACGCTTAAAAGTGGAAAAATTGCCGTTTTTCATGATTTTCGACTTAAAACCACACTTTTAATCGTTTATAACTCGTAATCGAATTAACCAATATCTGTGAAATTTTAAGCGTAGATATAATTTATTCGAGCAAATCAAATACATTCCTTAAATTTTCAATACAGGCTCTGATAAAAAAGCTGAAAAAACCAACTTTTACTATTTCTTTTGCGATTCCGACCAATTAAAATTTTTTTCAAAAATTTTGTACACCTCGTCTAATATATATATCAATTATTGATTCCCCTCGGGGTTACAATTTTAATTACATCTCCCTCTTACCCCAATCTTAACCTTAAACTTATCCTAACTTACCCTAACTTAATTAAACGTGTCCTAAAAACACGCCATAGAGAGAGAGAACGATCTTTCACTAATATCCGCCGCGTTATTATTTTTCCCTGTCCCACACATACATGCTTCTCTGCTCTCTCCCCTCCCTGCACCTCACCCATCCTTCCCATGCCTCCTGGACCTCCTCTTTCGGCTGCTCTCTCTTTCACTCCATTCCTATGCATTCTCTCCATTTACTTCATCTCCCATATCTCTCCATTCCTGCTCTTCCTCCATTCATCCACCTTCCTCATCCATTCCTCTCCTCCTTCATCCCCTAATACTTCCCCACCATCCCCTGCCAACCACTCCCCTCAACCCTCCCTTACACATTTCCCACACATGTTCCCACGTTTCCTCCTCTCACCCACAGACCTTACATACTTTCTTCTCCTCCTCCAACCAATACTTTCCACCTCTCATCTCGTTTCCCAACCTGTACCTGGCCACCCTTTGCCACCTGCTCTCTCCCCAGCCTTTCTTCAGATACCCCGGTATCCGCTCTCCCTTCACCCTCCCGTACCACATGTTGTACCTTGCGCTTCCTATCTTTTCCCATCTCTCCCCTGTTGCTTCTTCTTTTCCCCTTTCACTATCTCCTCACTCACTGCCTCTATCCTCTCCTCCATCATCTCCTCCGCCTCCTCCGCTGTCCAGCCCCTCTCTTCCCAAAAACGCCGTCGCTCCTTCACCCACCCTACTACCTCCCCTCCCCTTCTGCCCCTTCCTCTTCCCTGCTCCCAGCACAACCTAGCTAGCTCCCCCCCTTTTTCCACCCTCAACTTCTTCTGGTACCCCCATGCCCTCAACCCCGCCCTCCCTCTCAACAACTCCCTCTGCAGCTGTTACCGCACCATATACCGCGGTGCGTACCTCTCTACTCCTAGGACCCACCTCAGAAACCTCTCCTGCAACCTTTCCACCTCTTCCCATTCCTTCCTACACCTCGTCTAATAAACTAATCCTTCTAACTTCTCAATAAAATTCAAGTCATTTGATCTAATTTTTAAAAAGTTATGTTGCTTCAAATAGTGTAGACTCAGTTTTGCTGGTTATTGTACATTAATATATACATTAATAACCAAATTACGAGAAGTGCCCGAAGACAGACCATTCCGCACTGTACGGAGGTCTCTTTATTTTCTGAGATATTTGCAAAAAACTGTCAGAGTCTCCATTGCGAATTCTGCCTATTTTCAATGACCGAATTTGTTCTTTAGGATGGAGGAGAGTTCTTTCATTAAAATCTATGTTATGTCGTGCAGTTTCTCGCAATTGTAGGAGAGGTTCTGCGTGTTATTTTGTCGAATTAATGACCCGACACCTTCCTTTGCAATAACAACTTTGGTTTATTAGAACAATGACTATATACAGTTTACATTCGGACTGGTGATTATTCGGTTTCCTTTGAGAACAAGTTTGTATCTAATTTCTGCTCTGGGGTCAGCTCGCTCTTCACCTCGGTGGTGACTTTGGAGAAGAGTGGGAGATGGTCCCATTTTTGGGGGAAAGAAATCTCACTTGCTGATTGACTTGAGGGAGGAGTCATTTGTATGCAACCCCTGTTGGTGGTGGAGGAAGTCCCCACCCCAAGTCAAACGCGTAGAGAAAGTGCCTAGACCAGCACGTGACGATTGCCAGACCCCAGAGCAGCGTGACGAAAAAAAGGGCCCAAGTGGCCAGCACGTGCCTATGGTTTATTACCCCCTTGTCCCATGAGGGCGAGGACCATCGAGTTTGGGAACAATGCTTCCTTGGAAAAGCTAGATTTTCCAAGGACTTGGCAGAAGAGTCACTTTGTTCCAGTCATCTGGCAACTATGTTTATTAGGGGTCCCCAAACTGATGGCCCAAGGGGTCTGCCTTAGGGTCTCTAACCCTCACGCACTACGCGGATGCCTAACCCGTGACGATTAGGCCTTAACTGGTAACGTGTATATAAAAAATGCTTAGGCCTTCTCGAGACCCTTGTAAAAGTATCCCGAGGTCTAATGGTCTTTCCTCCGAAATGGCTGTGTGTCATAACAATCTACAAGGGAATTTTTATTATCCACCCTATGAAATTATTGAGTCGATGGGGTCAATGTTCTTGAACTTTGCAATCAAATTCACAGAAGAAATTTATTCATGATATACTATTGTATATGTATCCATTGAGTTCATCAACGTTGAATGAAGTCTTCACAAGTGCAAGTATTTCAGGTAGAGACAATTTCTAATTGCACCGCAAACGATCCCTTCATTTATTCTCAAGTTGTCCCTACAATTTATTTTCCTTACCGCGTGTAGTAGCTTGGAAACTTCACCTTCTGCCGTTGGATACATGTTATTATTTATTTCCAGTGTTTTCAAATGGGTGAGGTTGGCCAACGGATGCAATGCTGGTTCGCTCTTTACCTCACGCACTGGTTCCTCGGTCACCCCAGGGCCTCATGTTTCGTTTTCAACGGTTAAGAAGTAATTTTGCAGGTATTTCCTCATTATTTCTTTATCAATGTTTTAATTTGAATAGATTTTATTTTCTTGAATTTGGAATTTATAGGATACGGGTCTTAGGGATTGCTATTCCCTTATAACTTCTGCGAAATATATTCTTTACGTTCCATGAGTTTTAGCGCCTTATATATATATACATTAATATATGAAGGGAGGTATGAAATTATTGAGTCGAAGTGGTCAATGTTTTTTCACTTTGCAATCAAATTCACAGAAGAAATTTATTCATGATATACTATTGTATATGTATCCATTGAGTTCATCAACGTTGAATGAAGTCTTCACAAGTGCAAGTATTTCAGGTAGAGACAATTTCTAATTGCACCGCAAACGATCCCTTCATTTATTCTCAAGTTGTCCCTACAATTTATTTTCCTTACCGCGTGTAGTAGCTTGGAAACTTCACCTTCTGCCGTTGGATACATGTTATTATTTATTTCCAGTGTTTTCAAATGGGTGAGGTTGGCCAACGGATGCAATGCTGGTTCGCTCTTTACCTCACGCACTGGTTCCTCGGTCACCCCAGGGCCTCATGTTTCGTTTTCAACGGTTAAGAAGTAATTTTGCAGGTATTTCCTCATTATTTCTTTATCAATGTTTTAATTTGAATAGATTTTATTTTCTTGAATTTGGAATTTATAGGATACGGGTCTTAGGGATTGCTATTCCCTTATAACTTCTGCGAAATATATTCTTTACGTTCCTTGAGTTTTAGCGCCTTATATATATATATACACATTAATAACCAAATTACGAGAAGTGCCCAAAAACAGGCCATTAGTCCGCACAGTACTGCGGTATCTTGATTTTCCGAGATATTTGCAAAAAACTGCCTATTTTGATGAAAAATTCTGCCTATTTTGAATGACCGACTTTGTTCTTTAGGGCGGGGGAGGGTTCTTTCGTTAATACCTACAATGCACAACAAACTTTCTTTAATACACCCTGTGAAAGTATCGAGTCGAAGGGGTCAATGTTCTTCCACTTTGCAATCAAATTCACAGAAGTTATTTATTCCTGATCACTATAAGCTGTTTCTATACTATATGTATCGATTGCCAAATGATTCCTTCAAATATCTCGATGCTTTAAATTTGACTGTGATTTCGGACCTGACATGAGTATAGAAATGCCGCGAGTGGAAATACTGGAACATTTCGGCAAGAAAAAAACGTAGATAAAGCGAATATGTACGAAATAGACATAATAAAGGATTTATTTTGTACATATTAAGAAGCAATATTTTATTCACTATATTGTCTTTTAATCTATTTCTTTTTTTTACTAATTATTTCGCCAGTCTTTGAGAATACTCTTTCGGAAGGAACAGATGTTGCCATAACACAAAGATACTCCTTTGCAAGCTTTGATAGTGTTACGTCCCGAGTGGGATGAATTACGATTTTAAGAGGATAGGACGCAGTTTCAAACCTACCTGCATACACCGGCTATGGTTCGGGAAATTGAGGATCGTTTAAATAACTTTGTACCCTTATTTTGAAAACAACAATATTATTGATTTATTCAAAGTGTGGTTCTGAATCAGAGATTACAAATTTGATTTTACAAATATGGTTTATATAGCGCATATACTGGAGTGCTTATAAATAGTTTGATAATAATAATAATAATATTAATATTACCGTGATCACGGGTTCGAATTCGGTTACAATATACTCCGACTGCTGACACTGGTCTTTGAAACGGTTTGTCGCGAAACAACTGAACGAACTATTTTAACTTCAAAAGAGACTACTGGACTATTGACTATGACTGAATAACTGATTGTTCACGATTGTCTGACTGACTGACTGACTATTTATAACTGAATTTTAGGAGTTGGTCCCCCTTTTTATAAGATGCACAATCCTTTGTTTTTCAAAGATGCTGGCACAGGAGTCTCTACCTTGCATCTTTTTATCTTCTTGATGTCTCCTGACTAGTCAGCTGTACGCCGACAGGATCTTTTTACCATGAAGTCGGCGTCTTTTCTTATAATTTGGCATATTTGGACACCTTTCCTGTTTGTTCTCAGCGTGTAAACTGAGAACTTCATCTGCGTGTCTTGCAGGAAGAAAAGTTGGAGTCGTTTCTCGTGCTACCTTACTGCGTAGAATTTTTAACATATATCTTAATCCTATTTTTACTTCTCCTCGCACGACATCATCGGATGTCCATAATAATTCATAATAATTCTTCATCTGAGGGTTTATTCGTTGGCGGTCGAACCACCGGACGTGACACCTTTATAAATTTGAGGATTATAAGGACTGCTAATATTCCTGCACTGAAGGATCCAAATGTAATGGGATGAGAAGAAAAAAAATGTGTACATGGTGTGGGTGCGCTTGTCACCATCGGGTGACTACTTCTTGGGCGTAGCCAGTGTGGATCAGGTCATCACTCGTCCACGTTCATTTCGAAGTTCTCTTCGATGCATTCCGTGCACTCCCATGCCTGACGGACCCTTCCTAGTTGCCGACCGCAGTCTTGGCATTTGGAGTAGGTGTGGGCCGGGTTCAGCTGACACACGATGTGCCAGCCCCTTGCTCGTAGTACCAGTGCTCTCTTGGGGTTAGGCGGCCATAACATGTCCGGCATATCCTATTTTGGTGGTACACGTACGATGCTTCTTGCTGTGATGTACACACGCAGTATAAATTTAGAAGATTCCGGTACGTTTCAGGGTAATGGTGTGGTATTACCCCATCTATCGGCCCATAAAATTCCTCCAATACCTCCTCTTCGGGGCGGTAGTCCATACGTCTCCTCCGTACGTCTCGGTCCGGAAAATTCCCGGCGGGCAGTCCATATTTGGAGTAGGTTTGGGCTGGATCTAGCTGACACAAGATGTGCCAGCCTCCTTCTTCACAATACCATTGTTCCCTTCTGATCAGGCGGCCATAACACGCACGACATATCCTATTTCAGTGAGGTATATAGGACGTCTCTTGTCGTGGTGCGACGACACAGTACAGATTCAGGAGGTTCCGGTATGTTTCTGGATAGTGGGTCGGTACTATCCCATCTATAGGCCCGTAGAATTCTTCTAACACCTCTTCCTCTGGGCGATAATTCGGCCTTGGGACAGGCATTGTTGTCTTTCTGAATTGATCCTTTGTCCCGCTATTACCTTCATCGATTTTATATAGTTGGTCTCTGGGATATCAGGGTTTCTGATGTAATTTATCACTGGTTTACCCATACAAGTTGATGTGCTGAGGATTGATAGCAGCTTCTCTGGACTAATTTTCCGATATACATACTCATATATTGAAGGTTCTTTCCAAAACTTTCTAATATTTTGTTGATCAAAGGTCTTTGTCACTGCGCTTTATCCCACCGCTGTCACCAATTTTTGTTATGTCCCAGGTGGGGCGGATTATAATTTTTTGGGGATAAGTCGCAGTTTTGAACCTACCTGCATTCATCGGCTACGATTCGGGAAATTGAGGATTGATTAAATAAGTTGTATCCGTATTTTTAAAAAACAACAAAATTATCGATTTATTCAGAATTAGGTGCTGAATCAGATATTCGAAGTTTGACTTTACTTTACAAGCAGGGATTTTGTATAGCGCATAAGCTAGAGGGCTTACAAGTGTTTCGCTTTATAATAATATTAATTTATCGAGTCGCTGATTCTTGGAGATCGCTCGCAAGTTTGCAGTCGCTGATTTCGGGAGGGCGCTCGCAGGTTGTAGTCGCTGGTTTTCCGCAGTGGCTCGCAGGTCGAAGTTGCTGAACTTTCACGAGCACTTCGCGGGACTTATACGTCGAAACTCGTAGATTTTAAAAAGAACTGTTAATAATTGCACGACGCGTCTAACGTATGGATCTTTTACTAACTGACTGAACTCATTTTGAGGAGTTGATCTTCTCAATGTCTCCTGATTAGTCAGCTGTGTGTTGCCAGGGTTCTTTTACTTATGAAGTCGACGTCTTTTCTTGTAATTCGGCATAATATTCTTCTTGTTTGTTTCCAAGGTGTAAACTGATCTTCGTCTGCGTGTCTTGCAGGAAGATAAGTTGGAGTCTTTTTCCGCGCTACCTAACTGCGTAGAATTGCTAACATATACTTTAATCTTATTTTATTTCCTCTCGCGCGACATCATCGGGTTTTTCTATAATAATTAATACTAATTCTTTATCTAAGCGTTTATTCATTTACGGTCGAACCACCGGACGTGACAACGCATAAATGCACTGTCCTGAAGGAAGTTTGTTTTTGCTAACAATTACATGAGCTAAAACAACTCTAACAAGTCCTTTGCAGAAAAATATAAACGGCTGTTTCGGCCTAATTATAAACTGCTCCTTAGCCCCAGCAACAGTTGTCGAGATCATCCAATATGTATCAGTCGCTCCATAACACCTAACGCTGGGGTTATTTGCTTCTATGTCAGGATGTATCTCATACATACTAGCGCCGACAACATGGGTAGGCCACACATTCACTTCTGTACATTTCAATCCCCAGAGATTATCGGATCCCACTTTTTGGTACTTAGTACCCCATGCATCTTGATTAGGCTCAGTCTGTGTAGGTATCCGCACCAGTTTAGCGTTGTGACGGTGATCTCGCTTCGAATGTGCTTGTGACACGCACCAATCTCTGCTTGATACGCCTAGGAAAGCTTCTCTTAAAGCGCTTGCTTGTTGAAGTGTTTTCCGTAGCGAGCAGTTTCCCCCATTCAGCAAACGTATCCGCCCGGGCTTGGCGTATCAGAGCCACAAGCTCCTCATCCTCCCCGCGCATAAGCTCCACCTCCACCGGGCGGCGGAACGAGCAGGCGATGTGGTATAACTTCCCACGCTCTGCCGCCGCCAAATGGAACGATGGAACCGTTGCGAGGAGGCCCACCACCTTGACGGAGATGGAGCGGTATCCCCGTGTGGCCCGCAAGGGGCTGTTTCAATAAATGAAAACAATAATATTTTACTCTCGAATGGTTTAGGAACGACTAACTGGCAAGTTTCGATAGCCGAATAACCTGATCCAGTGTTTTGCGATGCGACTATCGAGTGTGCCGCGCGGATTTCCACTGTATATCCACCCGAGGTTGTAAGGCTCGGATTCACCGTTGTGAACGCGTCGCGTACCCGTATCGCCGAAAAGTTACCCGCCAATTTAATATTGGGTAACGGGATCCGATTGAAAGTGCTGTGGTTGCGTACGATCGCGAAAGTCTGATAACAACGGAATGACTGCTGCGTTTGCTGTCCGGGGTCCGTTTGCTGGCCATCTCGTTGGTGTCCAACTCTTCCAAGGGATGGACCCGAAAATCCCGAAAGACTCATCCCCATTCGTTGATTGACCTGAGGGGAGGCGCATCATGTCTACTACGCATCATGTAACTCGCATCATGTCATTTTACGTATTCTTAATTTGTTTTTAATATATGTTTTACACCTACTGGAAAAGTAATAAGAATGTAAAGATAGATCGAAATTGTTTATAGCGAATAGTGATTTGTTAAGTTTGCTTATTTTGTTTACTACTATTATAATTTGCTCAAGTCTCTTATTACTAATTTTGCATATACTTCATTTATTATTAATTTCGTTTTAAATTGAATGTTTTTAAAAATAAAATCTTTGTTAAATTTATTAATTATATTGGTAAATGTGGGTGTCCGGTGTAATGATCGAGGCCGTGTTCGGTGGTATACGTCTTTATTGGTCGGTGGACCGTCGACTGCCCTGTATCGACGTTCGCGACCGAGTGTCGATCGCATACCTTTGACTGACCACCTCTCCCTCGCGTCAGTCAATTGTTTAACAGATGGCGACCGTCCCCGGAGCCGATCTTCACGTGTTTCTTTGCGGCTTTCCGAGGACGGTCGCCGCCGCGTTTACAATGTATATTGGCGGTTCGTCGGCGTGCTATTTGCACGGCCGCCACAGTAAATTTAATTTTCTGCAAACAATTTCTGATATATATTTATACATTAATAACCAAATTACGAGAAGTGCCCAAAAACAGGCCATTAGTCCGCACAGTACGGCGGTCTCTTTATTTTCCGAGATATTTGCAAAAAACTATCTATTTCGATGAAAAATTCTGCCTATTTTGAATGACCGAATTTGTTCTTTAGGGCGGGGGGGGGGGGGTGTGTGTGTGTGTGTTCTTTGGTTAAAATCCACAAGGAGATTTTTATTATCCACCCTATGAAATTATCGAGTCGATGTTCTCCCACTTTGCAATCAAATTCACAGAAGTAATTTATTCATGATCACGATAAGTTGTTTCTATATATGTATCCATTGAGTTCATAAACGTTGAATGGTCTTCACAAGTGCAAGTATTTCAGGTAGAGACAATTTTGTAATTGCACCGCAAACGATCCCTTCATTTATTCTCAGGTTGTCCCTACAATTTATTTTCCTTACAGCGTGTAGTAGCTTGAAAACTTCACCTTCTGCCGTTGGATACATGTTATATATATATATATATATATATATATATATATATATATATATATATACAGGGTGTTAAAAAAAAACCATTCAATATTTATATGGTATATAGGATACACAGTGCTGAGTGAAAAAGCTATAGTAAACATAGGTCGAAAGGTCAACCGTTTCTGAGATATAAACATTTTTGTTACATTAGACGAATAGACTTGATTCGTTGGACGCGTCGTGAAGTGTTATAGTGATATATACAATTTAGAAGTGTGCGAGAATGTTTTGTTCGACATCGTATCATATTCTCGAACAAAGATTGTGAGTGACTGCCGGTGTGCAATAATTCGCAAGAGTCGTGCACTGAATCGTTCGGACGTGTCGGAAATCCATGGGGTCGAGACGAATCAGTGAAGAATTTTGCTCTTCAGTGATTGTTCTCGATCCTATGGATTTCCGACCCGTCCCAACGATTGGGTAACCGATTCTTTCGAATTATTGCACACCTGCAATGACTTACAATCTTTGTTCGAGAATCCGATACGATCCCGAAAAAACCGTTCTTGCACACTTCCAAATTCCAAACAACACTATAATACGCGTCAATTTGAATCCGACATTTTCGAGACGGCGCATGAAGTAATTCTTTTTTCTTTTCCAGAATTATGGAACCAAACACCATCAAATTTGAAAAAATGTCCTTAGAACAGGGGCCATCCGCCCCAACGCCACGGGCCTCGCAGATACCGTGGCCCATTGCGGTAAAATTGTTGCCGCCCAACTTTCCGCCCTCCCGCATCCCGAGGCCATTTGAACGTGGGCCCCCGCCCACCTCCACGGCTAGGCTAAATTATGATTCTTATGTAAGTAAATATAGAATAAATGAAGAAATAATAAAATAATAAATAAATGGTGAATAATTAAAAAATTATAAAGCATAATATTATGTTTCAGAATAAATTGGCCAAGCTGATAAAGCGGGCGGAGTACCGCCAGCGGATGCGGGGCTAAAAAAAGAGAGGCTGCTTTCATCACACACAGGCGATAAAATAAACTAAAATAAATAATAATAACTATAAATTAAAATAATAATAAATATAATTCTTATTATATAATTTAAATACAAAGTAATTATAAATTATTTTTATAATGTTGTTAGGCTTCTTTTATTCACTTGTAAGAAAGTACTAGAAAGATAGATAACGCGATATCGTTAACTTAAATAAATGTGGGCGTATTACAAAATACTATGAATCTTTATTCACGACAACTGTACACGACGACAGTCAGAATCAGAATGTCCTGCTGTCCCAAAAATCCTCAGCCGTGAGAACGCCTTCGACAGTATGCCCCCTTGTTTATGACACCCCCAAGCTAAAGGACTTTCCCTTGTGGAAGGGCAACGCGCTGACAAAAACCACATGGCCTGCCTCGACCGTTTGCTTACTTCGATTTTTCTAACACACTTTTCACGCTGTATTCTTGGAATTCACTTTTATTACTTTTTTACACGCGGTTTGCAACCGTCTCACACGCTGGTTCGTTTGCTTCTGGTGAAAACTACACGCACGCGTCTCTACGTTCTATCTTTTCTTTCGCTCCTTCACACGTATTTACTCATTCTTTCTCTCTCTTCCTTCGCGCTCATTTGTTCATACTCGCTCTCTTTCTTCACGCTCATTTGTTCATCCTCGCTCTCTTTCTTCATGCTCACTTCACGCGTACTGACACATTCTTTCTCTTTCTCTCTTCACGCTCACTTCACGCCGCTACAATGTTATTTCCAAGAGGCCGCGGCATCAATATTAATCATAATTATTATTATAGATGATTTCTTTTCTTTTCGTTTGTTTGTTTGTTTATTTCGATGTTTTAGTTTGTTTTGTTTGTTTGTTTCTGTTTAATTTTAATTTTACTTTGAATATTCCCCTATCATAAATTATATAATAAATATTCTGTAAGGAAATAAAAATAAATATATATAAAATATAAGTTTGTTTGTTTGTTTATTTTCATGTTTTAGTTTGTCAGTTGTTTCTTTGTTTCTTTTTGTTTGTTCGTTTTTGTTTAACATAAACGTAGGGGACGGAGCCGTTGGCGGAAATCGCCGATTAGGTCAGCGAAAACGCAAAAACGACCAGCGTTTTTGTGGAGCAGGTCGTCCGCGGATGGCCGAAAAACATCAACGCAACGACAGGTGAATGCCCGAGCGAGCGGGTGCGAATGAATGTGAGAGAGTAAGGAAGGTGCGACGACCGCGAGCGATGTAGGTGATCCGATTCGGGTGTATGTATTAAGGACCATCGGGCTATATATGCGAGGTAGGTCGCGGTCGCGGAAGTAGAGAGTCAGAGTTTGACGGAGAGAGAGAGAGAGAGAGAGAGAGAGAGATATTAAACTGCACTTTATTGATCGCAGACCGATCACAGGCGGCACGACCAGCCGGTCACTCGCGAGCGATGGAGAGAACGAGGACGTCACGAGGTGCGCACGATCGAGAGAGAGAAAGCGCGATCGAGAATCGCGAGCCGGCGGATGGACGGATATCTTGCGCGTGCAGATTTCTGCCGTCGGAACGCGAAACGCGTGCCACCGCGATACGGAAATCTTTAACGCGGGCGACGGAGATCTTCAACACGCGGCAGAATGCACGTAACGTGGCGCGGAAGATTGTAGAAAATACTGCGAAAGAGCAGTTGGAGATCGCGAGAGTCTCCGAGCGAGAGATTTTGAAATCTGACCTGAGCGAGACGAGCGCGAGCAGCAAACTAGCGCGAGAAATATGACTGAAGACGAACGTTAAGAGCGTTAAGCAGCGTGATGCGAGTGACGAACATTAAGAGAGCGAGAAGGCACACGCAGATGCCTTCAATAACAAGGACCATCGAATGTGGAGCACCGTGATTGGTGCTCCCGAATCGGATAATCCTTGTTTGTCTCGATTTGAAGGATTCGAGCGTTGAAATTCGGCCAATGAGAGACGAAACTGTTGCTACGCGGTGTCGAGCAACGGCGACACGCGTTCTTACCGCGTGTTGACATACGAGACAAAAACTGTATGATACAGCGGTCGCCAGTTGAGACAATAGCCGCCGAATTCCAACGCTTGAATCCTGAACAAATTGTAACTTACCGAAAGTGCTGTTTCTAAAAATCTTGACCTTGTACTTGGTCCATAAATTGTTACTGGCCTCCATTTTTTTTATTGCGGTCATCAAACGACCCCGTTGCAGTGGTGGCCAGTAACAATTTTCGCCCTCTAACCACTTTGTTAGCACTGCCTCCATGCTGCCATCTTCGATGAACTGAACCACCGTCCACGTTGCAGTTTCCATTGTTTGCTTGCCTAGAATTGAAAAATACAGTCAAAATTTCTGTGGCATGGTTTATAAGAAAACATACTAATTTAAACATTAATTAAAGAGATATATACGGAAATTAAGAGAAGTTATATCAATGTAACAAATATAGCGGAAGAGCATAAGCAAAAACACGAACGATAACAAATAGTAGCAATAAAAATACTTACTTGTCTGAATATTACAAGAATGACGATGTGGAATTATGTTGTTCTCACTTCACACACTTGCTCCTGCTCCCAGATCGATTCACTCGCAAAATTACTTAAAGTGCCGAATACGTCTCCGGATGGTTCCACGGTAAGTAATGAGAAGTCACTCGCGCTCCTAGAAGACACCCTCGCCCATCCCCACTCCGCGGCCAGATCCCTTAAGAACAAGGTATCGTCCACAGTAAAGACCCCTAACTTTCTAAACATGTGTCAACGAAAGCTCCGACTCGGGTGTGAGTACAACCTCAAGTTGCCAGCCATCGCACAGTGGCGAATTCGGCCGAGTTCGTGGCCAAAATTCGTATCTTCAAATCTATGATGAATTATTGAAATAAATGACGACGATATGACTCCCCTAAAGACGTCTTTTTCAAGACGTGGTTTTAACGTCTGAAATAGATACCGAAATAAAACTGACATCTGAAATATAGCTATGTTAGTACTTTTTAATTTGTACTATGTATGTACAATATCTCTTTTTTACACAGAAGAGCATGCGTTTATGTTTTAAAAATTAACACCAACACTAAAAAATATTGTTCACAGAAAGTTCTAGCCCCCGGTAACATGACGGGTTTTATATCTGACTAATCCGGTACTGGCAGACAGAGGGTAACTTTTTCCCGTCAATTTGTGCTGCCTCACCTTATCTGGCGATACTGGCAAGGGATCATATTCAGATGCGAAAATCCCATTTTGATGAGACTTATGGGAGCTTATAGTTCTTTGAAAGAAATTTGACACGTGCTTTTTTATCAGCAACCATACACTCGGGCGTTAAAACCATATTTTTTGGGATATCTCGGAAACCAGACGTCGAAAAAATTTGAATTTTTTTTTAAATTGTGTGTTTTTCAATGGGAAATGTAGTCGCGCAAGAAAATTTTAACAAAAGCTTCTTGTTTAAACAATATATTAAAAATTTGATTTTTCTTCAGTTTCCCTTATTTATTGTTAGTTCATTTTAATGTAAACTTGGGTGTGTGATCTTTGATCCAAAATAGGGGGTACATGTTTCAGGATTTTTTTTTGCCATTTAACAATAATTATGCATAATGGAAGATATTCTTGCGCCTGGCGTGCGTAGGAAGGAATTCTGGCTGGTTTTATCGAAATATAAGCATTTAGTATAAACCTGTATAGTATTTTAAACAATACCACTGGGTTATGTGTCGTTTATTATTTTATTAGTAGCGAAAGAAGGTGGCGCAGGTAGCAGCGTGACGCGGTGCTAATTATAATTACGGCGCGCCGCAAAAAAATCAAATTTTTAATATATTGTTTAAACAACAAACTTTTAAAAAAAAAAGTGTGAAAAACACACAATTTAAAAAAAAATTCAAATTTTTTGGACCTCTGGTTTCCGAGATATCTCCAAAAATATGGTTTTGACCGCCAACTTTGAGGGCTGTTTTCACCCCTTCAAAGTGGATGGTTGCCGATAAAAAAAAAACAAGTGTGAAATATTTTTCAAAGAACTATAAGCTCCCACAAGTTTCATCAAAATCGGATTTTCGCATCTGATTATGTTCCCTTGTGAGTATGAAAGGGACGAGGAGTTCTAGCAATAAATGACGGTCGACGAAGCGAGGTTCTACTGTAATTATTTCTCTTTCTATCGATATTTTACCGACCGTATATGACACCACATTTTAAAAAAGGACATCTTAAACAATATCATATGATGAAGTCTATTGCCAAAACAACCGCTGGTAACCAATGCGTTAACTATTTCTAGCCCATCATCATGTTTTCTATCATCCTACCAATGATTCACAGATTAAATAGGAGTCACGAGTGACCGACGAGGAATAAGTCGTAGCCAGAAGAGAACAAAAACACGAGGGGTCAACCGTATGGCGATCAGACGTATTAAAAACGCCGTAAGCAATTCTCCCCCTAAATTCTCTTCCCTTGGCGCGGTTCTCATCTCTGACGGTCGCAGGGGTGGGAAGAAAGGATGTCACGTATATACAGTTTCGCTGTCAAAGGTACGATACGTAGTATCGGTTAGCGGGTAGCGATATTGTTACCACCGGGATGCTTCTGTTCTCACTGAAGAAAAGGGTGGTATTTGCTGAGAGCACGTGGGTGGTACACACCGCGACATACATTCTGTGTAAGACTCTAGCAAACCGCGCGTGCCTGTGTTGCACGAAAAAATTTGCCCTTTCCGGAGGCGATGCTTTATTTCCAGAGAAACTGTTTGTCCCTGAGCCTCGTGGCTGGAAAAATTATGATAGTGGAACTGGCAAAAGTGGAGCTAACACCTCTCCTCACCTGTGAAGAAATGCGGAAAATACGAAGCGGATACTGTTGCTCAACGTATCCTCTTCGAAACGGATTTATATTATTTAGTGATTGTAAAATCGAGGCAGCCAATCGATGGGGGCAGAAATAAAATAAATCAGCATACGAGAAGCATGTAACAATTTCCGATATTTCGCAGCCGATTAAACGACCAGCGATCGAGCAGTGGCTCCTGAAACTTATTACTCTGACGTAACGGCGAAGGGCAGAGGGGGTGGGGCCGACACGAACGTGAACGCTACCAAGCAGAACCGGGGGTAATGTAGAATGAAAAACGAGGAAAAGTCGAAGATAAAATTTCACTGTAGCTGAAAAACGCGGAGTATCAAGCCGATTTTTTCCTTACGGCGTTGAAAACGTAACAATGAAATTATTGGCCACAACTAACACTGATTCCTACCGTGTCCCTGCTGGCCAATCCCGCGAATGGAAACGGTAAAATCGGATTTGTTACGTTCTGTCGAAAGCTCTTGATCGGGAGATTAAATATCTTCACATTCAAATTCGTGGAATTTAAAAGGTTTTTGTATCAGCCCATTGAGAGCATCGAATTTAAAACATTATATTTTGAACGATTATTCATCCCAGGCTAAACGAACAATGATTAACAAGACCGAGGATTTTATAGATTCGTGTTAAAAATGGATGGATCAAACGCAAAACAGTATAGAAGCATTTAGAAAATCTAGAAACGCATAAACGATTTAAAAGGGAAATAAATTTGGTCTCTGTATTTTTCAACGAACGCAGGCGATATTTCTTTCGCATTAAAATTCGCAATATATTGATTAATATTTCGCCCGAACGACTCGATGACTCTTCTCTCTCCGTAAACATGTAATCTGTTAAATTTTCGATTTTAATAAGCGCGGATATTTCCGGCCAACGGGCAAATAGACCATCCACGCGATTATACACAAAACGCGATAAAATAAACGCGTCATTTGTTGCGAACGTGATTTTTATTTTATTTCCAATCTCGCGAAATCCCATGGTCATTTACGGAAGAATTGAAATAAATATTTTTTTAAATTTTCAATGTATCCGCGCTCTGATTGACCCGCGTTTTTCGTTAATAACTCCTTAACGAAGCCGAGCAGAACATTTTCACGGAGGAAAAAGTTATATAAAATTTATTGTTATGATAAAAGTTATTATAAAAAGTAATAATAATAATATTGCTTTATTCAGCCTTACGGCCAAGAATTGGACTCGGTTTACAATAACCTATGAATACAAAAAATAACTATCTTATCCACGCATTAATTCTCTCTCTCTCTCTCTCTCTCTCTCTCTCTCTCTCTCTCTCTCTCTCTCCCCCCTTCCCTCTTCGACTCACCCATCCCTACCCTGACTACTCTACCTATATTCTGCCTGTTCCTATTCTTATTCTGATTATTGCACCATTTCCTAGTCTGTTATCTTTGGTTTACGCTTCCTTATATTACCTTTATATTTCTGCTCGCTTATCTCTCTTCTTCCTGAACTTTTGAAGCCGCGCTTCAACATTTGTATCTATCCTCCCACTCACTATGTCCTCCATCCTAATCCTTCCCTCCATTTCCCTGCATTCTCTTGTTAGATGCTCCAGATTGCCATACCTGTCCCCACACAGGTCGCATTCTCTTGCTTCGTCTCCCAGCCAGTATTTGTTCCAGTTTTCTGCATTTCCGCATCTTACTTGGGCTACTAACTTTTGACTTTCCCCTCTTCCCTCCTTACTTAGGTATTCTGGTAACTCTGCCACTCTTATAAACTTGTACCTTTTGTTATATTTTGACTGCTCTATCCTTGTATATTGTTCTTGCCGTTGTACCTCAATGTCTCTCTCCTTTAGCCTCTCCGCTACCTCCATCTCTAGCCTTATCATCTCTTCCACCCCTGCTTGGCTCCATCCGTTTCTCTTTAAGTATTCCTCCCTTTCTTTCCCGCTTTCGCCCTGAACTTTCCCTGATTCCTTTTCCTTCAGACATTCCTTGACTATCTTCCTCCCTGCTCTGTTTCTTACTCCTTCCGTGTATTTCCATGCCCTAATTCCTGCCTTTACTCTAAGCCTCGCCCTTTTTGTTTCTTCCACTACCAAGTATCCTGGGGTACGCACGTCCAAACCAAGTGTCCACTTTATATATTTCAGCTGAATCCTTTCTACTTCTGTTCTCTCCTTAAAGCCCCATAGCTCTACCCCGTATAGGAGTACCCCCAGTACCAACGTATCAAAGAGAAACATTCTCATTTTAAAATCATTTTTAAATTTCCTTTCGCCGATTCCCCATACTTGATTTAGGACCACGTTCGCTCTCTTTATCCTTTCCTTTACGTGACCTGCTATCTTTCCGTTGCTTTCAAACTTTATTCCTAAATAACAGAATTCCTTGACTTCCTCTACCGTTTCCCTCTTCCAGTTCCATGCAGCTTTCTTCTTTTTTTCTCTCCCAATTTATTTTAATAGTATCATCGTTGTTAGAAATTCTAACTGTTAATAGAGATTTTAAGAAATTAGAATTGTCCCAAACAACGCGTTTTACGTTCTACGTGTCGTGCTGAGTATCGTAGGAGCATGAACTGATCGCGTGCCATAGCTCTGTTAATTTTACGGAATTTTTAATTAAAATTCCGGAGGGCCAGACAACGGTATTCGATTACAATATTTCTCGAAATCAAGCCACGAAATTCTATCGTATTCTAAGAATAATTATTCTGATTATTAAATAGATTAAGAAATAATTTAATAAATAATCAAATTGTTTGACGAATACTTCGCGTTTGCTTTAAACCTCACAAGAAAACTTCGATTGACTATTTCGCCGAGGGATTTTTCGCATGTTCCGGGAAGTTCATATTTATTCATCGAGTTGCATTGGCGTTTGAAACAAACGGAAGAATGGGATGAATAAGTTCTTGTTTGCATACCCGACATATGTAGATATTCCCGTTGAAATCGCGCACGTGACGGGCTTTCTTGTTTATCCGTAAAAATTCGAATTTCATTCTCCGCTCGAAAAATTTGCGTCACAGAGGGGAATCATTATTCCCGCAGGGTATTATATCCCGTCGGCCGGGATCGTGTGCGCCCGAATACGAGGCGCATACAATAACACGCGATCCGCTTCTTGTTCCATATTTCACGGTGGGCCCAATAAGGATCACAATTAAGCCCGCAGTGTTCGTCTTCCGCCATTTGACAGTGTCTAACTCTCCTTACGCAAAATTATGCGCGGTGACTTCCGGCCCGTGTTAATTGCGACGTGGAATCCGTGGAACACCGTATCGAACGCGATTGTCGAGAGTGGATTGTCAAAAATGGAATTGAACAACGGGCAATAAACAAACATCGTTAAGTGCTAATTTTTGTTCGCTGTGGATTTTGTGCATTTATAGAAAAATGGAAACTGGAAAGCTAAATTGTGAAGGTGTTAGAAAAATTGGAGAATATTATTTTCAATTTATGAAAGTTGTTGAAAGAACAGGCACATTTTCATCTTGTTTCTATTTTTTACGATCAACTTATTATTTATTTAGAACAATTTTATTTTCTGTAAAGGTTTTCGATACAAGAATCGAAAGTTTCTTATCGAAATGCAACAATGGTGATGACACTGGCAAGACCCGTGTTGTTGACATATATCGAAAATTCACTGTACTTCCAAATTTCGGTAATTCAGAAATTGTCCGGCGATCGACAAACCAGCCCTCGATCACTTGTGACTCATCTCAACTTCGATGACCTTATGAGAACGACGAGAGACGTTTGACCTTAACTGCCGAGTCCTTCTATTTTGGGGGGTGTGAAAAATTCATGTGCTTTTTGCCTCTCATCACGGACGCGATGCTTAACGAGATATTTTATTTATTATGGCGGGTGATTCTTGTCGATGGACTGCGGATGTTTGGGCAATTTTCAGTTTCTGTAGTCAAACTTTAATAAACCCCACGAAATCTTATTTTCAGTGGTAGCAACTTTGTAGATCTAAAATCAAGAAAAATTCTACTCCATTCTATTGAATTTTGTAGTGTAGATATAATTGAAATCAATCTGAAAAGCCGGATATAATCATTTTCTTTGGGGTTATTGCAGGAAAGAAGATAGCTGAACTTCTTAAAGGTAGTTTCCGACGGATCGGTTGAAAATAATGAAAACGGTACGCTAACGTACACCGATCAGAAACATTTCTATCTTTCGTTATATCTTGGAATTATTTCCTGCGCGAAATTGCGTGCAACATCCGTAAAAGTCGATTTTAATTTTTCTTTTTATTTAAGCACAATGGCATTCCTTATTACAAAAAAGTAAGATGTACGAGCAACAACGGTGTCAACATCTCCGCTAATTTCCCGTCAAAAAACTTCCCGCAAAGCAGCCACCTTTGTTCGCGTAAAAACGAAGGATCTCCCAAGTGGTTTTCTTGATTGAGGGGATGAAGAAATTCATTTTTATCTCCCGGAGATACGAGGACGCGCGAAATACGTCTGTAATTGTGTGTGAACCGTATAATCGTCGAGCATACTACTTGAGCATATTTCGATTTTCTAGAAACCGATAGATCTTATTTGTTTGCTAAAAGCCATTTTATTAATCGATTATACACTCGCCATATTTTGGACAGTAGTGGTCAGTTATGATACAGAAGCACGTTGGGGTGTTAAGGGTTAATAGATGACACGAACTTCCACGTTTATCTAACCCGATCTAATTCGTCGGGGGTTACAACCCCTAAAAGCCCCGTTAATTCGACCGGTAATTTCAAGCGATAGATCGAACCGGGCAAGTGACGAAAGTTTAAAATTCTCTGACTTTATTAAACGTAACTCGATCAGCTTGTAAACTTGGCCCGCGTCCCATTAACTAATTGTTTTCACAACGCCATGGTTTCCCGGCCAAGGTAAGTTATGAAAACGAGGCTGGCCGGTGCATCCGATAACTATGCGATTCGATTCCCTGCGTCTTCAGAGCTGCACATGACTTTTTATTCCTCGGCGGAGGCTAAGGAAAATGATTTCCATCCACAATGGCCGACGTCGCGGACGTTCTCGCCGTTCCCTCGAACTGATTCGTTCGATTGTATCAGAAACTTTCTGTATTTCGTCCTCTATGAAACGATATGCTCTCACCTTGTTCTTATAAGGATCATTCCACGCGAAATCGGACTCTTGTTGCAGCAATGTTTCGCATTTTGTTCAAATTTGAATATGTTGTAGTCACCTATGAACAAGTCTCAAAGGATTTTCATGATTTTACAGAAAAGTAAGAAAGTGTCACTCTTGTTTCATTAAATTATACGGCTAGAACTAACAAATCGACAAAGATCAAAGATGAGTTTTTGGGAGCATATAGTGATAACGTAAGAGAGTATACTAAAAATGTTGTCATTTGAAAAAAATGTTTTTTTCACCATTCATTTTGCAATTGTTTGAAACAGATGCAATATTTTCATGGCCGGAATATTCTTAAAAATTTGAAAAAGAATGGGGAGATAGCGCAAAGTGTCCCCATTACTGACAATTTAATGAGAATTAAAATTATTTTAAGTGAACGCTGCACGTAGGTAAGATGTCCGGCCGCTGCTTCTACCGCGCGCCTGCCGTCGGAAGCTGTATGTCACGGTGCAGCGTTCACTTGAAATAACTTTAATTACGGAAATTTGAAACTGTCCGCTTTTATGAGAAAGTTCCTCATTTCCCTTAAAGTTTTTAAATTGCTCCTGCCACGAAAGCAGGAACATTTGTTTCAAACAATTGCAAAATAAACGGTGGAAAAACATTTTCTTCGAGTGACAACATTTTTAGTCTACATACACTCTAAGGATGCGTGCCAATTTAAGAGTAAAATTGTCGCGACTTATTCTCCAGAGTCAATTCGTCAGTGTTTTACATATTATGCACGAAAGGAATGGCACTCTCCGGTAGCATCGGAAGTATTTGCTACCGGAGAGGGCTATTCCTTTCGTGCATAATAAAACACTGACGAATTTGACTCTGGAGAGCAACTCGCGACAGTTTTACTCTCAAATGCACACACAGTCCGGTGCAGTCCGGAGTGTACGGTACGTTAAAAACGTTGTCATTTGAAATAAAAAAAATGTTTTCTTCACCATTTATTTATTGCAATTGTTTTAGACAAATGCAATGTTTTCGTGGCAGGAACATTTTTCAAAATTTGAAGAATACGAGGACCTTTATCAAAATATCGGACAGTTTAAAATTGACGAAATTAAAGTTATGAAATGAACGCTACACCACAGACGAGGTATAAGATAAAAGATGAAAAAATTATTCGAAGTTTGAATAAATCCGCTTCGAATAAAAAAAATTATCTTTTTTCGTCGAATAAAATTATTCGATACACATCAAATAAAGATACTTTCTTTACTTGAACCTTCGAATAAGGAATAAAAATTTTTTTTATCTTTTACTAGTTATTCGAAATTTTTATTTAGATAAATATTTTGCCCAACTCTGCCATTTTGCACGATCGAGGAATGATTAGCGGCATCCCGGACCCTTGCTATTCTCATCGGTACACGTACACGCCGACCTGGTGGTGTGTGAGTGTGCCGAGGCACGGCTGTTCGAACGAAGCTACGCCAGCGCCGTCGTTTACGATGTGGACCACGCATGCTCAGATCGCCTCTATTGTCAGAGATCATGCGATCGAATCAGAGAGTATACTCGGAAAATGCCACTCGACACTGAATTTTTTTTTTTTTTTTATTTTCATTGCTATTAATATTAACAACAATAATACAAAGACTTGAGTCCACTCGGACCCATTAGCCGCAAATATATGTTTCCCTTATACCTATATACATAACGATTTGACTTACGTACTAAGTTGCACATTTTCCTATATATATATTTTTATTTCTTTTTTTTTTTTTTTCTCTCTCACTCGACACTGAATGTGGAAAGTGCACCCAGCTCCCCATACTGGACGAAAATGTTACTATTTAGCTTCTTCGAGTGGCCGTTATAGCGGTACTATCGATTGTTCAAGGCCACCTGGGAAAACTGGCCCTTAAGAAGAAATTTCGCAGTTATTTTCTCATTATTTCTTTATCAATGTTTTAATTTGAATAGATCTTGTTTTCTTGAAGTTGGAATTTATGGGATATGGGTCGTAGGGATTGGTGTTTCCTTATGACTTCTGTGAAATATATTCTTTACCTTCCTTGAGTTTTAGCGCCTTATATATATACATTAATATATGAAGTAAGGTATGAAATTATCGAGTCAAAGTGGTCAATGTTTTTTCACTTTGCAATCAAATTCACAGAAGTTATTTATTCCTGATCACTATAAGCTGTTTCTATACTATATGTATCGATTGCCAAATGATTCCTTCAAATATCTCGATGCTTTAAATTTGACTGTGATTTCGGACCTGACATGAGTATAGAAATGCCGCGAGTGGAAATACTGGAACATTTCGGCAAGAAAAAAACGTAGATAAAGCGAATATGTACGAAATAGACATAATAAAGGATTTATTTTGTACATATTAAGAAGCAATATTTTATTCACTATATTGTCTTTTAATCTATTTCTTTTTTTTACTAATTATTTCGCCAGTCTTTGAGAATACTCTTTCGGAAGGAACAGATGTTGTCATAACACAAAGATACTCCTTCGCAAGCTTTGATAGTGTTACGTCCCAAGTGGTATGAATTACGATCTTAAGAGGATAGGACGCAGTTTCGAACCTACCTGCATACACCGGCTATGGTTCGGGAAATTGAGGCTCGTTTAAATAACTTTGTACCCTTATTTTGAAAACAACAAAATTATTGATTTATTCAAAGTGTGGTTCTGAATCAGAGATTACAAATTTGATTTTACAAATATGGTTTATATAGCGCATATACTGGAGTGCTTACAAATAGTTTGATTATAATAATAATAATAATAATATTAATATTACCGTGATCACGGGTTCGGATTCGGTTACAATGTACTCCGACTGCTGACACTGGTCTTTGAAACGGTTTGTCGCGAAACAACTGAACGAACTATTTTAACTTCAAAAGAGACTACTGGACTATTGACTATGACTGAATAACTGATTGTTCACGATTGTCTGACTGACTGACTGACTATTTATAACTGAATTTTAGGAGTTGGTCCCCCTTTTTATAAGATGCACAATCCTTTGTTTTTCAAAGATGCTGGCACAGGAGTCTCTACCTTGCATCTTTTTATCTTCTTGATGTCTCCTGACTAGTCAGCTGTACGCCGACAGGATCTTTTTACCATGAAGTCGGCGTCTTTTCTTATAATTTGGCATATTTGGACACCTTTCCTGTTTGTTCTCAGCGTGTAAACTGAGAACTTCATCTGCGTGTCTTGCAGGAAGAAAAGTTGGAGTCGTTTCTCGTGCTACCTTACTGCGTAGAATTTTTAACATATATCTTAATCCTATTTTTACTTCTCCTCGTGCGACATAATCGGATGTCCATAATAATTCATAATAATTCTTCATCTGAGGGTTTATTCGTTGGCGGTCGAACCACCGGACGTTCACTGCCTCTGTCTGCTGGGACTGTGATTGACTGCAATTCTGTTCCCCGCGGGGAAAAAAAAAACAGTAATAATCTATCTATCTATTATAACGTATCTATCTATTATAATCTATCTATCCATCTATCTGTGCATTGTGCGGCCACTTCTTACTTACAGTAACGAGCAAAACTGAGTCTACACTATTTCAAGCAACATAACTTTCTAAAAATTAGATCAAATGACTTGAATTTTATTGAGAAGTTAGAAGGATTAGTTTATTAGACGAGGTGTAAAAAATTTTTGAAAAAAATTTGAATTGGTCGGAATCGCAAAAGAAATAGTAAAAGTTGATTTTTTCAGGCTCTTTTATCTGAGCCTGTATTGAAAATTTAAAGAATGTATTTGATTCGTTCGAATAAATTATGTCCATGCTGAAAATTTCACCGGTATTGACTTATTCGTTTACGAGTTATAAACGATTAAAAATTGCGATTTTAAGCCGAAAATCGTGAAAAATGGCAATTTTTCCACTTTTTCTCTAAAGGGTGTGTGCCTGGATCACGCGAGTACTCAACAGCACAGAACGCTTCACGATTTTGCGTGTTATCCTTGCGCAGGGACCATGCTAATCTTCTCTGTATCGTTCCAAATTTAGTATATGTGCTGTCGAAGCAATTACATGTCAGACACAACCTCCATAATTTCCAACCAGGGCGTTTGATATGTCCCACCGGATATCTGGTGCAGCGAACGGACGATTATCGTCTGTGAGTTATGCACGATCTAACCACGAAATTATACTAAAGGCATAGAACATGTCAAGACACAACACAATCGTCCTACATATTTCATCGTCCATTACACAAGTATATATCATCGGAATTAAATCATATTTGGTTTAGTTTTAATCAGAAACATGTTGGTAAATATGTTGGTAAAAGTTTCATAAAAAAAAATAATGACAAATAAAGAAGTTTTGTAACTGGATTCGATTAGTCTTCTGGTCTCACACCGATATAGCCGACAATGTGTGCCACACTTCTCGGCGACGACGGCTCTTGACCTTTGCTGTTTTCGCCGTTTTCACGTCAGTAGCGTTTTCAAGTTATAGGTTTCTTATGACTTGAAGAGGGTACGACGGTTTCCAGCGTTCCCTGTGTAGTTCAAATGGGACGCTCGGCGAGAACCTCCGATTTCGTATCTTGTCAGTAAAAACGGCGGACTGACAAACAACGAGATTTCACTGTAATAGGCAGTCCTTATAGTAATAGTTATATAGTATTTGTATGGAGTTTTCTATTTTTTAAATATTTACCTCTTTGTGTATGCACAGGATCACGAGCAGGTTGAACCCATTTACGAGCAGACCCAGGAGGGAGCACAGCAGGATGGGCACGTCAACAAAAGAAGCGTCCATCTTCGAGTCTCTTGCTGAAACACGCCATTCGTAGCTTTATCTTAGTATTAAATAACGAATTTGTACGGTGTCACGTTGCCCTGATTTTCGGCCCGTCCGACGGGAGAAAAACCCGGGCAACGGCGGGTTTTTACAGACCGTGAAGCCGGGCCACGTTCGGCCGCGCGAAACGTGGTCCACCCGGGACAAACGGCGCACAGTGGTGCCAAGGCGGCAAAAAGTCCATTTTATAAATTTTCGATTTTTATAAAAAAAAATTATTTCTGTATAGCCTAATAGTGCGTGCATGATGTGCCAAAGTCAGATTTTTGAAAAAAAATTTTTTACGGAGATATACGCATGGTAAATAACCATTTCCTCGCTCCTGGGAATCCATCAGTTTTCAGTGCGAAAGTTATGTAATTACTCCGCCTATAATTGAATACTAAGGGGTCTACAAATCATATGGGTCATTGCAAATGGTTTTAACTATTGACTGGAAAAAAAAGTTTTCCAAAAAAAGTTGTTTAACATTAAGTAATATGGACTAACCTGAAGCCCCTTTGCGTTACGCTCATTTTTTATTTATGGCGGAATACAAAAAATCCTTTGAAAAGCTTCGATCTGGAACTAATCGTTTTGGCAAGTTATAATATTGATCTAGCTTTGTGCAAAAAATCACGAGATACTTCGAGATGCTTTCGCGGCAATTTAAGTTCAAATATCAACTTTCGGAATTTCCAAGAATGAATCGCACGGAAGTCATGATTATTTGATGTTTCAGGTGAAATTTTTAAGGGTTACATATCGGATAAGAAAAAAAAAGTGACATTCATACATATAAAAAGATATTTAATAACAATTTTTTATGTTAAATAAACGAAGTTTTCGTTCACTGGACTACTGTCGCAAAAATGCAACAGGTATTTTGTGGTAGTGCTCCAATGAACGCTGTAAAAATAATTTATGTCAGATAAAAAAAATTGTTATTAAATATTTTCTTATACATAAAAAATTAATAAATCGTATGCACTTCTCATTTTTCTTTATTATTTAGAAATATTCCTAAAAAATTTCACCTGGAACATCAAATAATCGTAACGTCCGGAAAATTCACTCTTGGAAATTCTGAAAGTTGATATTTAAACTTAAATTGTGACGAAAGGGTCTCATGATTTTTTGCACAAAGTTAGATCAATATTACACCTTGCCAAAACGATTAGTTCCAGACCAAAATCTATTAAAGTATTTGTTGTATGCTTCCATAAATAAAAAATGGGCAGAAAACGGAGATTTTCGATTAGCCCATACTACTTAATGTTAATAACATTTTACACAAATTTTTTTTGCCTAATAAGCGTTCTACCTGTGGCAATCTCTCGACAAATTTTCAAACAAATTCGTTGGATAGTTTCGTTTTTATAGATTTTTTGCCGCTTTTTGGCCATTTGGCACCACTGTGCGGCGTCTCGTCGACTCGATTTTCGCGACGGTTCTCTCAAGTTCGGTACTCAGAACGGGCGCCAGACACGAGGACGGTGCCACACGAAAAATTACGCTATGACGCGAATCGGCCGCCGCGATCTCGATTCGACGAGCACCGCGCGATATCCTGGAAAGCCCCTACACGTGTCAGGGTTCTACGGGAAAGAAGGACGGGGCATTCCCCGCGGCGGGAAAGTTGCTCAGAATTACGACACACGAAAGTGGGCTTCTACTTTACATTTATTGTCGTTCGGGTGTTACAAAAAGCTGCCGGCAAAACCCGGCAGCGGTGGTCCGAGAAGCCCGCACGATTGTACAAAATACACGACGGATGGACGGTCGCTCGCGCTTATCGTACCCGAAACACAGCGTCTCGCAGGTGTATTCGGCAGCTGCCCTCAAATCGTTATCATACGCCGCAAACTGTTACTTATTGTAGGCAACCGTTAAGGTCCAGCTTTCCCAGGTGGCCTTGATCCGCCACAGTGTGCGTGCCGTGTGCGTGTGCCATGGTGTGCCGCACACAACGCTAGATCGTACAAGATTGCAAGGGTTCGGGAGGCGTCAATTTATGGCTCGATAATGTAAAGATGGGGCATGTCAGTGGTCAAAA